>NC_057795.1:160526090-160657260 GCF_018294505.1 Triticum aestivum | reverse complement strand
CACAGTCGGGCGTCTTAGCGACACCACATAAAGGGCTTTAAAAGAAATGCCACAGTCGACGTTGGGGCAACATCACAGAAAGGGCTTTAAAAGAAATACCACAGTCGGGCGTCTTAGCGACACCACATAAAGGGCTTTAAAAGAAATGCCACAGTCGGACGTCGGGGCGACATCACAGAAAGGGCTTTAAAAGAAATACCACAGTTGGGCGTCTTAGCGACACCACATAAAGGGCTTGAAAAGAAAGTAAAATACAACAATGCCACAGTCGGACGTATGAGCGACATCGCAGAAAGGGCTTTTATTCACAAGTAAATAATACTCATAATAAACATTCAATTTATGAGAATAAATGGGTTAGTGCTTTCACAGGAATAATCATTTAACCGGACTTAGCACTCATGCGATTCACCGGAGTCTCTGTCATCAAAACTGACATTTGATCAGGATAAGATAATATCGATCTTGGACATGGAATAGATGATTTGGAGGAATATATGACTCTGCAGAGTTTGTACAAATTTTTCCCACAGCCAACGGATTTTCGTAGTCCCGAAGGACTAGTTCCGTTTACGGTTTTTCGAGAGAAAACACAGCTAACCAGTACACACCCATTCTACCTCTCGACGCTAGGAATCACCCTAGACATCGTCCAAGAAAAACTTTTGAGACGGGGAGATCACAATCTCGAATAGCATGGGATCAAATTTATATACGCGCGCTCTAAGGGGTGTCCCCCTCTCGGTCCCAACCGGAAACACCCATGCCCCCTGACCGGATGACTGGCTTTAATCCAGGGCCATGGAACCATCATCACGGCCTCTCCTTTTTGGTGTGTACCAGGAAAGCGGTTTACAACTTACTAAGCCATATTCCTTACGAAAAACCTGTGGTAGTACAAGGAAGGAAGAATGGAAGGAACTGGAATGATACGAGTTGACATTCAAGCCACATAGTCTGGCATAAGCCTGGCATGCTACAACACTGCCATCTTACCCATCCTCATGCCAATACATGGCCATGCATACTCACATCCATCCACTCATGGAACTCACTTGCCTCATCGTCTCAGGTAACAGGACATTCATCGGTATGTTCATCAACATGCCATAAACTACTTAATGCAAACATGCCAAAACAATCATCATATCAAAAGTTCAAACATGCTTGCCTGGTTCGGAGTAGTCGGAGCCTAGCTCGGTGAAGTTCGCGGCTCCGTCACCTCCTTCGGTATCTACGGTATAAAGAAAATATATGCGCTATCGTAAATACCAAGAGGTGCACAAAAAGTATTCCAAATATTTTTCAAATAATTCTGATAAAAAACTAGACAAAATTTTAATGAGGACAGAAAAAGAATCAATCAAAAATACTTTTTTGTTTAAAAGTTATAAAGGTTTTTGTCCAGGGACTCATCTGTAATGAAACAGAAAGTTCCCAGGGGCTAGCTTATAAAAACAGAAAACGTTCTAGTCTTGAATACGCCAGCCCAGAGGGGAAAGCGTATTTTGCCTGAAGGCGCTTCCAGAAAACGATTCACTTAGAAATGACAGAGAGGCTGACGGTGGGGTCCCACTCGTTAGGTTTAAACTTTCAAATGGGAGGGACGAGGCTCGTCCGCGCCCGAGGGCTGCGGTGGTCGCCGGCGGCGATCCAGGGCGAGGTAAGGGGATCGGAGGTTACCAACGTGTTCACCGTGTCCTTCCGCAATGGTGGGTGGTGGTGTTGGTCGCCGGGGAGCACCACGTCGACGGCGGTCTCAACTCCAGCGGACGGTGGTTCGGGCGTGGATGGAGCTAGTCCGAGAGAGCTGCGAAGGACAAATTGATGCTGCCGTTAGCTTACTGGGTGCTAGAGGGAGTAACTGACGGGGTTTGGGCGCCGGAGACGGCCTCACCGGAGCGAATCGTGGTGGAGGCCGAGGCGGATCGGGGCGGCCGGAGTTGGGGGAGGAGACCTCCTCGAGGTCCTCCGGGTGGCTTGGCAGAGCTTTGGTGAGGTGTAGAGGTGGTGCGTGCTCGAGGGTGAGCTCAGGGGCCCTTTTTATAGGCGGCCCGAGGCGGTGGCCGTGAACGGGGGTCTCCGGTGAAGGTTACGGCGGCGCAAGGCTTGGTCGGGGGTAATTAGGACGTTGGGCATCATCGTGGAGGTCCACGGTTCCGTTTAGGTGCTAATCGAGCTGGGATTTGGTGCTATGGGCGGATTCGACAAAACGGGGCGGCGCGGGCCCGTCGGCGGAAGTGAGCACGTCCCGTGCTTGCCGGGCCACGGTGACGGTGCCACGGGCGTGCGCTGGCATGCATGAGGCCACGCGGAGGGCAGAGGGGCATTGGGCGGAGCCGAACGGCGTTGAGCCGCCGTTCCGTCCCCTGTCGGCTGCTACGGGGGTTCGGCCGCGGCAAGACACGCCGGCGCAGGCGGCCAAGGGCGCCACCGACACCGGGAAGACGCCAAGCGCGCGTGTGGGGGTGCTGGCCAGGGAGAAGAAGCCGCGTGCAACACGCCAAGCGCACTGTCTACGCGTGATTGAAACTGACGGACGAAAACGACACTGAAAACTGAATCTTTCTGAATATGAACAGCAACAGTGCACGCCAAGTGTTCGACAGAATGATCTAGGCATGTAGGGATTTTTCCTTGAGCTGATTTTTGGTGGAGTGGCTTCTCATTGCTCCAGTAGGCTGCCTGATTTTTGGTGAAATTTTTGGAGAAGTGCAGGTATGAATTTCACCAAATTTGGCAAATCTGGTCCAAACTTGCAGAGACTGAATTTTGAAAAATTTGAAAAGAGAAGGAGTGGATCAAGATGGTTCTGGGTTGTGGGTACAAAGGACTTTCCAGGAGAGTTGGTTTGAGGTCAAAACTCAAATGCAAAAGGGTACTTGCTTTGAAAAACTCTCAGGCTCCAAATAATTTTTAGAAATGATTTGAGTGAAAAGAAAATTAGGATAAAATCCAAAACTTGCTTGGATTAGTTGGGACAGAGAACTTAGGTTGATTACAAGGAGGAGGGGAGGTTTTGGAGGGGTTTTACCACATGGGCAAAATACAAAGTCATGGGTGGTTTTCAAGATATGAAAATCCCAAGTTTTCATAGAGTTTCTTTTTAAAAGAAAAAGATTAAACCCCCAAAATAAATTTGAGAGGGAACCAACAGAGAAGAAGTTTCAAAAGATCAAACACCATAGCTTGAATAAAAATAAAAACCCTGCCAAAGAAAAGGAAGTTTTTAAGAGGAAGGTTTTCTGGAAAAATTTTGAAAGGCCTCTTTTCAAAAACCACAAAGTTTTTGCTGAAAACCAAATAAAAATTTTGGAGTGTCACACCCTGCTAGCCCGGTAAGTTCTTTCATGCTTTGAAGGTATACCCTTTACTTGCATACTCGAGGAAGGCATCTAAGCCTCCCCATTAATTTTTTCAGGCCTAGACAGAGATGGTGGAGCGGATTAGCTGTCCGGCTCCGCTGCCCGAAGACCCAGAAGTTCCGCTTCTGACAAAGATGCTGGTTCTGGTGCCTTAATAGGTGCCGGAGAAGAAGGACAAGAAGAAGGCCAAGGGTGGTCTCCGTCGCAAGGGCAATTCGGACGTGACGTCCGAAGAAGCCAAGGCTCACTCCTCCGCTGCCGAGGACGACGAGGAAGAGGAGGAGGAAGAAGAAAGCCATTCCCCCTGCAGGGGGGAGAAAGAAGAGGACGGCCTCCACGTGTCTGGAGGCCGAGATGTCCAAGAAGGGGAAAACCTCCCTTCCGGACAACTCCGCAGCAGCCACCGACAACAGCTGGGAGTGGGAGCCCAGGGACAAGCCCCTGGCCAAATTGTAAGTATCCGGACACGTGCATATATCTGGCCTCTTTACTTCATTGTTTTAATGTGCCGAATTATGCATTTGCAGTCCGGCTCGGCCCAACCTCAAGCAATCCTTATCTTTGGAGGATTCGCTGGACCCTGACGCGATGGACAGCAGGACTCTTCTCGTGGCCTCCTCTCCCAAGGACATGGATGGCACCGAGGCATCGTCCCGAAGGATCCCAGGCCCGGGAGAGATACAGGAGGCTGTCAGGGAGGCGCCGGGGGGTGAGGCCTCGGCTGCCGGACACATGGGGGAGCAAACCGCCATGGATACTGACGATGGGGGCCGCATCCAGTTTGGCCCCCAACTGAATACCGTTCCGGAGACGTATATTGCTCCGGAATCAGGCCAGCCATCTCTTTCAAAAGAAGGCGGTGCACCTATTCCACCAGTGGCCTCTGTCCATCCACAGGCACCGGACAATTTGCTGGAAGCGTTGCAAGGCGCTTCCTGTTGGGGAACATAGTAATTTCAAAAATATTCCTACGCACACGCAAGATCATGGTGATGCATAGTAACGAGAGGGGAGAGTGTTGTCCACGTACCCTCGTAGATCGAAAGCGGAAGCATTAACACAATGCGGTTGATGTAGTCGTACGTCTTCACGATCCGACCGATCCAAGTACCGAATGTACGACACCTCCGAGTTCAGCACACGTTCAACTCGATGACGTCCCACGAACTCCGATCCAGCAAAGCTTTACGGGAGAGTTCCGTCAGCACGACGGCGTGATGGCGGTGTTGATGATGCTACCGATGCAGGGCTTCGCCTAAGCACCGCTACGATATTACCGAGGTGGATTATGGTGGAGGGGGGCACCGTACACGGCTAAGAGATCAATGATCAATTGTTGTGTCTAGAGGTGCCCCCCTGCCCCCGTATATAAAAAAGCAAGGGGAGGGGGCCGGCGGCCTCATAGGGTGCGCCCCAAGGGGGGAATCCTACTCCTACTAGGAGTAGGTTCCCCCTTTCCTAGTCCAACTAGGAGGGGAAGGAAAGAGGAGGAGGGGAGAAGGAAAGAGGGGGCCGGCCCCCAAAGCCCTAAACTAATTCGGTTTGGGCCTAGGGGGGCGCACCCCACACTTCCTTGCTACCCTCTATTTCCACTAAGGCCCATGAAGCCCATTGACCCTCCAGGCGAATTCCAGTAACTCTCCGCTACTCCTAAAAATACCCAAATCACTCGGAACCTTTCCGATGTCCGAATATAGTCGTCCAATATATCGATCTTTACGTCTCGACCATTTCGAGACTCCTTGTCATGTCCCTGATCTCATCCGGGACTCCTAACTACCTTCGATACATCAAAACACATAACTCATAATATAAATCGTCACTGAACTTTAAGCGTGCGGACCCTACGGGTTCAAGAACTATGTAGACATGACCGAGACACGTCTCCGGTCAATAACCAATAGCGGAACCTGGATGCTCATATTGGCTCCCACATATTCTACGAAGATCTTTATCGGTCAAACCGCATAACAACATACGTTGTTCCTTTTGTCATCGGTACGTTCCTTGCCCGAGATTTGATCATCGGTATCTCAATACCTAGTTCAATCTCGTTACCGGCAAGTCTCTTTACTCGTTATGTAATGCATCATCCCACAACTAACTCATTAGTCACATTGCTTGCAAGGCTTATAGTGATGTGCATTACCGAGAGGGCCCAGAGATACCTCTCCGACAATCGGAGTGACAAATCCTAATCTCAAAATACGCCAACTCAACAAGTACCTTTGGAGACACCTGTAGAGAACCTTTATAATCACCCGGTTACGTTGTGACGTTTGGTAGCACACAAAGTGTTCCTCCGGTAAACGGGAGTTGCATAATCTCATAGTTGTAGAACATGTATAAGTCATGAAGAAAGCAATAGCAACATACTAAACGATCAAGTGCTAAGCTAACGGAATGGGTCAAGTCAATCACATCATTCTCCTAATGATGTGATCCTGTTAATCAAATGACAACTCATGTCTATGGTTAGGAAACTTAACCATCTTTGATTAACGAGCTAGTCAAGTAGAGGCACACTAGTGACACTATGTTTGTCCATGTATTCACACATGTATTATGTTTCCGGTTAATACAATTGTAGCATGAATAGTAAACATTTATCATGAAATAAGGAAATAAATAATAACTTTATTATTGCCTCTAGGGCATATTTCCTTCAGTCTCCCACTTGCACTAGAGTCAATAATCTAGTTCACATCACCATGTGATTTAACACCAATATTCACATCTGTATGTGATTAATACCCATAGTTCACATCGTCATGTGATCAACACCCAAAGGGTTTACTAGAGTCAATAATATAGTTCACATTGCTATGTGATTAACACCCAAATAGTACTAAGGTATGATCATGTTTTGCTCGTGAGAGAAGTTTAGTCAATGGGTCTGTCACATTCAAAGCCGTATGTATTTTGCAAATATTCTATGTCTACAATGCTTTGCACGGAGCTACTCTAGCTAATTGCTCCCACTATCAATATGTATCCAGATTTAGTCTTAGAGTCATCTGGATTGGTGTAAAAGCTTGCATCGATGTAACTCTTTACGACGAGCTCTTTTATCACCTCCATAATCGAGAAACATTTCCTTAGTCCTAAGGATATTCTTGACCGCTGTCCAGTGATCTACTCCTAGATCAAAATTGTACTCCCTTGCCAAACTCAGAGCAAGGTATACAATAGGTCTGGTACACAACATAGCATACTTTATAGAACCTATGACTGGGGCATAGGGAATGACTTTTTCATTCTCTTTCTATTTTCTGCCGTATTCAGGTTTTGAGTCTTACTCAACTTCACACCTTGCAACACAGGCAAGAGCTCCTTCTTTGACTGTTCTATTTTGAATTACTTCAAAATCTTATCAAGGTATGTACTCATTGAATTTTTTTATCAAGCGTCTTGATCTATCTCTATAGATCTTGATGCTCAATGTGTAAGCAGCTTCATCGAGGTCTTTCATTGCAAAACTCTTATTCAAGTATCCTTGTATGCTATCCAGAATTTCTATATCATTTCCAATCAACAATATGTCATCTACATATAGTATTAGAAATGCTACAGAGCTCCCACTCACTTTCTTGTAAATACATGCTTCTCCAAAAGTTTGTATAAAACCATATGCTTTGATCAACTCATCAAAGCGTATATTCCAACTCTGAGATGCTTGCACCAGTCCATAGATGGATCGCTGGAGCTTGCACATTTTGTTAGCACCTTTAGGATTGACAAAACCTTTTGGTTGCATCATATACAACTCTTCTTTAATAAATCCATTAAGGAATGTAGTTTTGACATCCATTTGCCAGATTTCATAAAATGTGGCAATTGCTAACATGATTTGGACAGACTTAAGCATCGATACGAGTGAGAAAAACTCATCGTATTCAACATCTTGAACTTGTCGAAAAACCTTTTGCGACAAGTCGATCTTTGTAGATAGTAACACTACTATCAACGTCTGTCTTCCTCTTGAAGATCCATTTATTTCTATGGCTTGCCGATCATCGGGCAACTCTACCAAAGTCCACACTTTGTTCTCATACATGGATCCCATCTCAGATTTCATGGCCTCAAGCCATTTCGCGGAATCTGGGCTCATCATCGTTTCCTCATAGTTCGTAGGTTCATCATGGTCTAGTAACATGACTTCTAGAATAGGATCACCGTACCACTCTGGTGTGGACCATACTCTGGAAGACCTACGAGGTTCGGTAGTAACTTGATCTGAAGCTTCATGATCATCATCATTAGCTTCCTCGCTAATTGGTGCAGGAATCACAAGAACTGTTTTCTATGATGAATTACTTTCCAATAAGGGAGCAGGTACAGTTACCAGGTCAAGTTCTACTTTCCTCCCACTCACTTCTTTCGAGAGAAACTCCTTCTCTAGAAAGGATCCATTCTTAGCAACAAATATCTTGCCTTCATGATAGAAGGTGTACCCAACAGTTTCCTTTGGGTATTCTATGAAGACGCACTTCTCCGATTTGGATTTGAGCTTATCAGGTTGAAACTTTTTCACATAAGCATCGCAACCCCAAACTTTAAGAAACGACAACTTTGGTTTCTTGCCAAACCACAGTTCATAAGGCACCGTCTCAACGGATTTTGATGGTGCCCTATTTAAAGTGAATGCAGCTGTCTCAAATGCATAACCCCAAAATGATAGTGGTAAATCGGTAAGATACATCATAGATCGCACCATATCTAGTAAAGTACGGTTACAACATTCAAACACACCATTAAACTGTGGTGTTCCATGTGGCATGAGTTGTGAAACTATTCCACATTGTTTTTAAATGAAGGCCTAACTCGTAACTCAAATATTCTCCTCTACGATCAGATTGTAGAAACTTTATTTTCTTGTTACGATGATTCTCTACTTCACTCTGAAATTCTTTGACTTGTGCTTCATTAAGTAGATATACTCATATCTGCTCAAATCATCTGTGAAGGTCAGAAAATAACGATACTCGGCACGAGCATCAACACTCATTGGACCGCATACATCGGTATGTATTATTTCCAACAAGTCAGTAGCTCGTTCCATTGTTTCGAAGAATGGAGTTTTAGTCATCTTGCCCAAAAGGCACGGTTTGCAAGCATCAAATGATTCATAACCAAGTGATTCCAAAAGTCCATCTTTATGGAGTTTCTTCATGCGCTTTACACCGATATGACCCAAACGACAGTGCCACAAATAAGTTGCACTATCATTATCAACTTTGCATCTTTTGGCATCAATATTATGAATATGTGTATCATTACGATCAAGATCCAACAAACTATTTTCATTGGGTGTATGACCATCGAAGGTTTTATTCATGTAAACAGAACAACAATTATTCTCTGACTTTAAATGAATAACCGTATTGCAATAAACATGATCAAATCAGATTAATGCTCAACGCAAACGCCAAATAACATTTACTTAGGTTTAACACTAATCTCGAAAATATAGGGAGTGTGCGATGATGATCATATCAATCTTGGAACCACTTCCAACACACATCGTCACTTCACCCTCAACTAGTCTCTGTTTATTCTGTAACTCCTGTTTCAAGTTTACTAATTTTTAGCAACTGAACAAGTATCAAATACCCAGGGGATACTATAAACACTAGTAAGCTACACATCAATAACCTGTATATCAAATATACCCTTGTTCACTTTGCCATCCTACTTATCCACCAAATATTCAGGGCATTTCCTCTTCCAGTGACCATTTCCTTTGCAGTTGAAGCACTCAGTTTCAGGCTTTTGTCTAGCTTTGGGTTTCTTCACGGGAGTGACAACTTGCTTTCCATTCTACATGAAGTTCCCTTTCTTTCCCTTTGTTCTTTTCTTGAAACTAGTGGTCTTGTCAGTTGATACGTCTCCAACGTATCTATAATTTATGAAGCATTCATGCTATTTTATTATCTATTTTGAATGATTACGGGCTTTATTATACACTTCTATATTACTTTTGGGACTAACCTATTAACCGGAGGCCCATCCCATATTGCTGTTTTATTGCCTGTTTCAGTATTTTGAAGAAAAGGAATATCAAACGGAGTCCAAACGAAATGAAACCTTCGGCAGCGTGATTTTTGGGAAGAATATGATCCTGGAGACTTGGAGTTCATGTCAGAAGATCCTAGAGGAGGCTAGGAGATAGGGGGCGCACCCCCCTAATGGGCACGCCCCCTGTCTCATGGGCCCCTCGAGCACCTCTCGACCGACTTCTTTCGCCTATATAGTCCCACGTACCCTAAAAACATCCACGGACAAGATAGATCGGGAGTTCCACCGCCGCAAGCCTCTATAGCCACCAAAAACCTCTCGGGAGCCTATTCCGGCACCCTACCGGAGGGGGAACCCATCACCGGTGGCCATCTTCATCATCCTGGCGCTCTCCATGACGAGGAGGGAGTAGTTCACCCTCGGGGCTGAGGGTATGTACCAGTAGCTACGTGTTTGATCTCTCTCTCTCTCTCTCTCTCTCGTGTTCTCTCTATGGTAGGATCTTGATGTATCGCGAGCTTTGCTATTATAGTTGGATCTTATGATGTTTCTCCCCCTCTACTCTCTTGTGATGAATTGAGTTTCCCTCTTGAAGTTATCTTATCGGATTGAGTCTTTGATTTGAGAACACTTGATGTATGTCTTGCCGCGTTTATATGTTGTGACAATGGGATATCACGTGCCACTTGATGTATGTTTTGGTGACCAACTTGCGGGTTCCGCCCATGAACCTATGTATAGGGGTTGGCACACGTTTTCTTGACTCTCCGGTAGAAACTTTGGGTCACTCTTTGAAGTACTTTGTGTTGGTTGGATGAATCTGAGATTGTGTGATGCACACCGTATAATCATGCCCACGGATACTTGAGGTGACAATGGAGTATCTAGGTGACATTAGGGTTTTGGTTGATTTGTATCTTAAGGTGTTATTCTAGTACGAACTCTTGAATAGATCGATCCAAAATAATAACTTTGAGGTGGTTTTGCACCCTACCATAATCTCTACATTTGTTCTCCGCTATTAGTGGCTTTGGAGTGACTCTTTGTTGCATGTTGAGGGATTGTTATATGATCTATCTATGTTATTATTGTTGAGAGAACTTGCACTAGTGAAAGTATGAACCCTAGGCCTTGTTTCCTATCATTGCAATACCGTTTACGCTCACTTTTATCACTTGCTACCTTGCTGTTTTTATAATTACAAATTACAAATACCTTTGTCTACTATCCATATTGCACTTGTATCACTATCTCTTCGCCGAACTAGTGCACCTATACAATCTACCATTGTATTGGGTGTGTTGGGGACACAAGAGACTTTTTGTTATTTGGTTGTAGGGTTGTTTGAGAGAGACCATCTTCATCCTACGCCTCCCACGGATTGATAAACCTTAGGTCATCCACTTGGGGGAAATTTGCTACTGTCCTACAAACCTGTGCACTTGCAGGCCCAACAACTTCTACAAGAAGAAGGTTGTGTAGTAGACATCAAGCTCTTTTCTGGCGCCGTTGCCGGGGAGGCTAGGTAAGAGGCACTCACACCCCGTCAACTAAGCTCTTTTCTGGCGACGTTGCCAGGGAGGTGAGTGCTTGAAGGTATATCTTTAGATCTTGCAATTGAATATTTTTGTTTCTTGTTTTATCACTAGTTTATTTTATAAAAGAAAACTAAAAAAATGGAGTTAAGTTTGTCTCATACGCTTCATCTTTTTAATATCTTTTGTGAGAATGATGGAAAGGAAAATTGTGCTCAATTGCTAGAAGAATGCATTAAAGTGCTTGGTACTAAATCTTTGAATGATGAGCATGATTGCAATGTTGTTAGTATGAACTCTTTGAATATCCATAGTACTAATGATGATTGCACTAGTTATGATGAAAATGTCTCTTATAAGCATGTCGATTTTTGTGGAGTGAATCGGGTTTGCAAGTACGCACCAAATAGGGAAGATAGATATTGCAAGAGGCATAAGCATTTAGAAACTAAATTGTTGCAAGAAAGTCTTGATGTTGTGATGAAAAATTCAATATTTTTCGTGATCCTTGTGAACTTTGCAATGAACATGGTCATTTAAATATCTAATGAAAATTGTTTCATGATCGAACCGTGTCCAAAAATTGTGATAACTCGATTACCCTTGAGCATCATAAAGAGCTTAGTCTTCTTTTGGGGTATGAAGAAATGAAACGTATAACTGAGGGTATTCCAAAATTTAATCTTGATAGATTTCTTGATTTTGATCTAGAGGATATTTATTTGTATTGTGCGGCGAATTGCATTGAAAATCCTTATATTGCCAATTACCTAAAGAAAAGAAAGCAAGTGGAAGATGAAAATAATACTAATGAAAGGGAAGAGACTTCCCATTATCCTCCTATTATTTCTTATGATGAATCAGGTGACGAGGAGGAGCTTTCTATTCAACCAATCCCATCAATAAGGAGCACACAGAAGAAGGTTGAACCCACACATAATGTGAAGAAGAAAAATAAAAGGAGCAAAAAAGGTATAAAGGTATCTCTCCCAAATGATGTCGCTCCTACTACTCATTGTGATGATGATAATTGCTATTCTATCGGTGCTATCCATACTATCAATGATGAGAGTGATTATGCTTATGATATGAAAGGGCCCAAGCTTGGGGAAGCTATGTTTGATGAGGATGACATATTTGATAATATATTTTCTGAAATTAATGTTTGTCCCAAGCTTGGGGATGCTATGTTTAATGAGGATGATATTTTTAGCATCCCAAATTTTGATATGCAAAGTTGTTATGATGATAGCATGCTTCTTACCTATGATGATTATATTGATGAAAGTGGGTTTGGAAGAGTGTCAACTTTAGGAAGTAGTGATCCCACTATTTTGGAAGACGTTGAATCTTATTGTGATGATTATGAAAGTGGATTTGAAAGAGTGTCAACTTTATTTAGTGATGATTCCACTATCTTGGAAGAGGTTTTAATCGATTATGATGAGAACAAAGTTGCTACTTATGATGATTATTGTGATGAAACTTATGCTATAAAAAGTAGTGATGATTATATTTATAAAACTTTTCATGATTATGATTACCCTTTTTCTGAACATTACTCTTTTAATGTGGAAACTATTTATAGTATTCAAGTCTTTTATGATACTCCCACTATCCCGAATGAGAAGAATTTTGCTTATGTGGAGAGTAGTAAATTTTATATGCTTATAGATCATGAAAATAATGCTTTAGGTGCTGGTTATATTGTTGAATTCATTCATGATGCTACTGAAAATTATTATGAGGGTGGATTATATGCTTGTAGGAATTGCAATAATATCAAGTTTCCTCTCTATGTGCTTAAAATCTTGAAGTTATGCTTGTTTTGCCTTCCTATGCTAGTTGATTATTGTTCCCATAAGTTGTTTGCTCACAATATCCCTGTGCATAGTAAGTGGGTTAGGCTTAAATGTGCTAGCCATATGCTTCATGATGCTCCTGTTATGTTTCAATTCCTATCTTTTATGTGAGCATCATTGTCATCATCATGCCTAGCTAGAAATGCATTAAAGAAAAGCGCTTGTTGGGAGACAACCCAATATTTGCCCTTACTGTTTTTGTGTGTCCACATGATTATGCTACTGTAGTAATCATGTTTTATAGCTTTTGTTTCAATAAAGTGCCAAGTAAGACCTTTAGGATAGCTTACGGTGATAGTTGTGTTGATCCTGCTGGGAATCAGAAACTTTAGCACCCAGTAAATTAGTTTTGATAATTATCAGAAACGTGCTTCTGATCTGATTCTTTTTGATCTGGATTGGTACACAAATTTCTTAGTACTTCCTAATTCGGTAGGAATTTGGAGTTCCAGAAGTATACGTTTGATACAGATTACTGCAGACTGTTCTGTTTTTGACAGATTCTGTTTTCTAGGTGTTGTTTGCTTATTTTGATGAACCTATGAGTAGTATTGGAGGGTATGAACCATAGAGAAGTTTGAATAAAGTAGATATTACACCATTATGAATTTAGAATGAGTTCATTACAATACCTAAGTGGTGGTTTTATTTTCTTATACTAACAGAGCTTACGAGTTTTCTGTTGAGTTTTGTGTTGTGAAGTTTTCAAGTTTTGGGTAAAGATTCGATGGACTATGGAATAAGGAGTGGCAAGAGCCTAACCTTGGGGATGACAAAGGCACCCCAAGGTAATATTAAAGGACAACCAAGAGCCTAAGCTTGGGGATGCCTCGGATGGCATCCCCTCTTTCGTCTTCGTTCATCGGTAACTTTACTTGGAGCTATATTTTTATTCACCACATGATATGTGTTTTGCTTGGAGCGTCATTTTTTGTTGTTAGTATTTGCTTGATGTTATTTAGAATAATGTTTTGCATCTTTATTTTCAATAAGAAGGTCAAGGATAGCCTTTGCCATGCTTATTTTGCTAGTATACATGTTGCTGTTTGAAAATTGAAAGTTTGCCGCTATTGCAAAAATTCCCTAGAAAAGTCAGAGAATGGTATAATGTTGAAACGTTTTGCATAATGAGCTATGATAAATTTACTACAGTGGGAATTGTATTTCATAATTTTTGGAGTTAGGTAAGTATTGATACCCTTGCATTCTTTACAGACTATACTGTTTTGGCAGATTGCTGTTATGGTTGCATTGTTTGCATATGTTTGCTTGTTTAATGATTCTATTTGAGGATAGGAGTATTAAATATGCAGAGGCATTTAGTATGCAATGTTGAATATAATTTTAGTGATTTGTTACAGTAGAAAAAGATAAGGTTTTGCATTGGTTTATACTAACTTTCTCACGAGTTCTTGTTGAGTTTGGTGTGGATAAAGCTTTTGATAAAAAGAGAAACCATGATATGAGAGGAATTAAGGAGACACAAAAGTTCAAGCTTGGGGATGCCCAAGGCACCCCAAGATAATATTTCAAGAAGTCTCAAGCATCTAAGCTTGGGGATGCCCCGGTAGGCATCCCACCTTTCTTCTTCAACCACTATCGGTCAGTATCGGTTGAGCCTAAGTTTTTGCTTCTTCACATGAGTTGTGCTATCCTTGAAATGTCATTTTATTTTGTTTTGCTTGCTGTTTGAATACAATACCAAGATCTTAAATTCTTTAATGAGAGAGAGTCTTCGCATAGTTGCATAATTATTTAGCTACTCATTGATCTTCACTTATATCTTTTTGGAGTAGTTTGTCATTTACTCGTGTGCTTCACTTATATCCTATGAGTAAATGGTTGAATGAGTTGATTGTCATAAATCTGAAATTATATATGTATCATTTTCTTATCCCATGGGGAGTTATGACTTCACATCTAAGAAGTAGAGGTTGTAAATTTATTGAAGGTTAGCAAGCGTTGTATTGGTCATTTGAACAATTCATGAAAGAATATTTAAGGAAGAGTGATTTCAAATACAAATACACTATCCTAGACATCTTTTATAATTGGGAGCACTCATTAAGTATAACATGCTAAAGAGTTGATGTTGGACAAGGAAGACAACGTAATGGTTTATGTTTTCCGACATCTCAGTTAAAGTATATTGTCATGGATCATTCAAACATGTTGAGCTTGCCTTTCACCCCTCATGCTAGCCAAAATTCCTTGCACCAAGTAGAGATACTACTTGTGCTTCCAAATATCCTTAAACCCAGTTTTGCCATGAGAGTCCACCATACCTACCTATGGATTGAGTAAGATCCTTCAAGTAAGTTGTTATCGGTGCAAGCAATAAAAATTGCTCTCTAAATATGCATGACTTATTAGTGCGGAGAAAATAAGCTTTGTACGATCTTGTTATGGAAGCAATAAAAGCGACGGACTGCATAATAAAGGTCCATATACAAGGGGCAATATAAAGTGACATTCTTTCGCATTAAGATTTTGTGTATCCAACCCTAAAAGCGCATGACAACCTTTGCTTCCCTCTGCGAAGGGCCTATCTTTTACTTTATGTCTTTTACTTTATGCAAGAGTCAAGGTGATATTCACCTTTCCCTTTTTCATTTTATCCTTTGGCAATCACCTCGTGATGGGTGATCGTGATATATATATCCAATTGAATGTAAGTTAGCATGAACTATTATTGTTGACATCACCCAAAGGTGAATACGTTGGGAGGTAACACTATAAGCCCCTATCTTTCTCAGTGTCCGATTGAAACTCCATAACCATTAGTATTGCATGAGTGTTAGCAATTGTAGAAGATTATATGATAGTTGAGTATGTGGAGTTTGCTATTCCTGAAAATAAGATGAATTGCAATTGTTTGATGACTGAGAATGAAGTTTGCTAGTTTTCAAGAAAGTTTATGGTCTATGCTTTGACATGTGAATTGCTTGTTACTTTATCGTGAGAAGTTTTATGAGATGAACTACTATTATGACTTATAATCATGCTAGAAAAGGTGATTGAAATTATCATTGATCAAACTTGTGCACCTTCTAGCATTCACACTTCATAAATTCTTTCTTTTATCATTTACCTACTCGAGGATGAGTAGGAATTAAGCTTGGGGATGCTCATACGTCTCCAATGTATCAATAATTTATGAAGCATTCATGCTATTTAATTATCTGTTTTGAATGATTATGGGCTTTATATACACTTTTATATTACTTATGGGACTAACCTATTAACCGGAGCCCGGCCCATATTGCTATTTTATTGCATGTTTCAGTATTTTGAAGAAAAGGAATATCAAACGGAGTCCAAACGGAATGAAACCTTCGGCAGCGTGATTTTTGGGAAGAATATGATCCTAGAGACTTGGAGTTCACGTCAAAAGATCCTCGAGGAGGCCAGGAGATAGGGGGGCATGCCCCCTGTCTCGTGGGCCCCTCGAGCACCTCCTGAACGACTTCTTTCACCTATATAGTCCCACGTACCCTAAAAACATCCACGGGCAAGATAGATCGGGAGTTCCGCCGCCGCAAGCCTCCATAGCCACCAAAAACCTCTCGGGAGCCTGTTCCGGCACCCTGTCGGAGGGGGAACCCATCACCGGTGGCCATCTTCATCATCCCGATACTCTCCATGACGAGGAGGGAGTAGTTCACCCTCGGGACTGAGGGTATGTACCAGTAGCTATGTGTTTGATCTCTCTCTCTCTCGTGTTCTCTCTATGGCACGATCTTGATGTATTGCGAGCTTTGCTATTATAGTTGGATATGACATTTCTCCCCCTCTACTCTCTTGTGATGAATTGAGTTTCCCTCTTGAAGTTATCTTATCGGATTAAGTCTTTGATTTGAGAACACTTGATGTATGTCTTGCCGTGTTTATCTGTTGTAACAATGGGATATCACGTCCCAGTTGATGTATGTTTTGGTGACCAACTTGCGGGTTCCGCCCATGAACCTATGCATAGGGGTTGGCACATGTTTTCTTGACTCTCCGGTAGAAACTTTGGGGCACTCTTTGAAGTACTTTGTGTTGGTTGGATGAATCTGAGATTGTGTGATGCATATCGTATAATCATGCCCACGGACACTTGAGGTGACAATGGAGTATCTAGGTGACATTAGGGTTTTGGTTGATTTGTATCTTAAGGTGTTATTCTAGTACGAACTCTTGAATAGATCGATCCGAAAGAATAACTTTGAGGTGGTTTCGTACCCTACCATAATCTCTACGTTTCTTCTCCGCTATTAGTGGCTTTGGAGTGACTCTTTGTTGCATGTTGAGGGATTGTTATATGATCTATCTATGTTACTATTGTTGAGAGAACTTGCACTAGTGAAAGTATGAACCCTAGGCCTTGTTTCCTATCATTACAATACCGTTTACACTCACTTTTATCACTTGCTACCTTGCTGTTTTTATAATTTCAGATTACAAATACCTTTATCTACTATCCATATTGCACTTGTATCACTATCTCTTCGCCAAACTAGTGCACCTATACAATCTACCATTGTATTGGGTGTGTTGGGGACACAAGAGGCTTTTTGTTATTTGGTTGCAGGGTTGTTTGAGAGAGACCATCTTCATCCTACGCCTCCCACGGATTGATAAACCTTAGGTCGTCCACTTGAGGGAAATTTGCTACTGTCCTACAAACCTGTGCACTTGTAGGCCCAACAACGTCTACAAGAAGAAGGTTGTGTAGTAGACATCATCAGTCATCAACACTTGATGCTCTTTCTTGATTTCTACCTTCGTCGATGTCAACATCACGAAGAGCTCGGGAATCGTTTTCGTCATCCCTTGCATACTATAGTTCATCACGAAGTTCTAGTAACTTGGTGATGGTGACTAGAGAACTCTATCAATCACTATCTTATCTGGAAGATCAACTCCCACTTGATTCAAGCGATTGTAGTACCCAGACAATCTGAGCACATGCTCACATGTTGAGCAATTCTCCTCCATCTTTTAGCTATAGAACTTGTTGAAGATTTCATATCTCTCAACTTGGGTATTTGCTTGAAATATTAACTTCAACTCCTGGAACATCTCATATGGTCCATGTCGTTCAAAACATCTTTGAAGTCCCGATTCTAAGTTGTTAAGCATGGTGTACTAAACTATCAAGTAGTCATCATATTGAGCTAGCCAAACGTTCATAACTTCTGCAGCTGCTCCTGCAATAGGTTTGTCACCTAGCGGTGCATCAAGGGCATAATTCTTTTGTGTAGCAATGAGGATAAACCTCAGATCACAGATCCAATCCGCATCATTGCTACTAACATCTTTCAACATAGTTTTTCTCTAGGAACATATCAAAATAAACATAGGGAAGCAACAACGTGAGCTATTGATCTACAACATAATTTGCAAAATACTAGCAGGACTATGTTCATGATAAATTAAAGTTCAATTAATCATATTACTTAAGAACTCCCACTTAGATAGACATCTCTCTAATCATCTAAGTGATCACGTGATCCAAATCAACTAAACCATAACCGATCATCACGTGAAATGGAGTAGTTTTCAATAGTGAACATCACTATGTTGATCATATCTACTATATGATTCACGCTCGACCTTTCGATCTCAGTGTTCCGAGGCCATATCTGTATATGCTAGGCTCGTCAAGTTTAACCTGAGTATTCCGCGTGTGCAACTGTTTTGCACCTGTTGTATTTGAACGTAGAGCCTATCACACCTGATCATCACGTGGTGTCTCAGCACGAAGAACTTTCGCAACGGTGCATACTCAGGGAGAACACTTATACCTTGAAATTTAGTGAGAGATCATCTTATAATGCTACCATCAATCAAAGAAAAATAAGATGCATAAAGGATAAACATCACATGCAATCAATATAAGTGATATGATATGGCCATCATCATCTTGTGCTTGTGATCTCCATCTCTGAAGCACTGCCATGATCACCATCGTCACCGGCGCAACACCTTGATCTCCATCCTAGCATCATTGTTGTTTCACCACCTATTGCTTCTACGACTATCGCTACCGCTTAGTGATAAAGTAAAGCAATTACAGGGCGATTGCATTGCATACAATAAAGCGACAACCATATGGCTCCTGCCAGTTGCCGATAACTTGGTTACAAAACATGATCATCTTATACAATAAAATATAGAATCACGTCTTGACCATATCACATCACAACATGCCCTGCAAAAACAAGTTAGACGTCCTCTACTTTGTTGTTGCAAGTTTTATGTGGCTGCTACGGGCTGAGCAAGAATCGTTCTTACCTACGCATCAAAACCACAACGATAGTTTGTCAAGTTAGTGTTGTTTTAACCTTGTCAAGGACCGGGCATAGCCACACTTGGTTCAACTAAAGTTGGAGAAACTGACACCCGCCAGCCACCTGTGTGCATAGCACGTCGGTAGAACCAGTCTCGCGTAAGCGTACATGTAATGTCGGTCCGGGCCGCTTCATCCAACAATACCGCCGAACCAAAGTATGACATGCTGGTAAGCAGTATGACTTGTATCGCCCACAACTCACTTGTGTTCTACTCGTGCATATGACATCTACGCATAAAACCAGGCTCGGATGCCACTGTTGGGGAACATAGTAATTTCGACAGTTTTCCTATGCACACACAAGATCATGGTGATGCATAGCAATGAGAGGGGAGAGTGTTGTCCACGTACCCTCGTAGACCGAAAGCGGAAGCATTAGCACAACGCGGTTGATGTAGTCGTACGTCTTCACGATCCGACCGATCCAAGTATCGAACACACGACACCTCTGAGTTCAGCACACGTTCAGCTCGATGACGTCCCACGAACTCCGATCCAGCAAAGCTTTATGGGAGAGTTCCGTCAGCACGACGGCGTGATGACGGTGTTGATGATGCTACCGATGCAGGGCTTCGCCTAAGCACCGCTACGATATTACCGAGGTGGAATATGGTGGAGGGGGGCACCGTACACGGCTAAGAGATCAATGATCAATTGTTGTGTCTAGAGGTGCCCCCCTGCCCCCGTATATAAAAAAGCAAGGGGAGGGGGCCGGCGGCCTCATAGGGTGCGCCCCAAGGGGGGAATCCTACTCCTACTACGAGTAGGTTCCCCCTTTCCTAGTCCAACTAGGAGGGGAAGGAAAGAGGAGGAGGGTGAGGGAGTCCTGGATTAGGGGGTATCCGGACAGCCGGACTGTACAACGTCCGGACTATTGAAGTGTGAAGATACAAGACTCAAGACTTCGGCCCGTGTCCGGATGGGACTCTCCTTTGCGTGGAAGGCAAGCTTGGCGATCCGGATACTATATTTCCTTCCTTGTAACTGACTCCATGTAAACCCTAGCCCTCTCCGGTGTCTATATAAACCGGAGAGGTTGGTCCTTAGAAGGCCGATCACAATTACAATCATACCATCATAGGCTAGCTCTTAGGGTTTAGCCTCTATGATCTCGTGGTATATCTACTCTTGTACTACCCATGTCATCAATATTAATCAAGCAGGAAGTAGGGTTTTACCTCCATCGAGAGGGCCCGAACCTGGGTAAACATCTGTGTCCCTTGCTTCCTGTTACCATTAGCATTGACGCACAGATCGTGACCCCCTACCCAAAATCCGCCGGTTTTGACACCGACATTGGTGCTTTCATTGAGAGTTCCTCTGTGTCGTCGCTGTCAGGCTCGATGGCTCCTTCAATCATCATCAACGATGCTGTCTAGGGCGAGACTTTCCTTCCCGGACAGATCTTCATGTTTGGCGGCTTCGCACTGCGGGCCAATTCGCTTGGCCACCTGGAGCAGATCGATAGCTATGCCCCCGGCCACCAGGTCAGGTTCGGGAACTTGAACTACATAGCGGATATTCGCGGGAACTTGATCTTCGACGGATTCGGGCCAGCGCCAGAAGCGCCGAACAGTCACGATGAGCACGGCTTAGACCTGCTGTCAGACATTGCACGGGATATCACCCCGGCAGAAGCCTCGGATCTAAATCCGGGGCAGGTTGCATTGCCTAAGGACGGAGGGCTGGACCTCGCCTCGCTGGCCATACCCTCGTTAGCGATGGAGCTGAACACAGGTCTCACCTCTGAGGGAGCCTGTGACTCCGGACCCCCGGATTCATATCCGGATGTAGGTTCCAGTCCGCGCGCCCCCGAGCCCGCCGATCCTGGTTGGGCTCCGGTGATGGAGTTCACCGCGGCGGACGTCTTTCAGCACTCGCCCTTTGGCGACATGCTGGACTTATTGAAGTCTCTCTCTTTGTCAAGAGACTCCGGGCCGAACTATGTCTGGCTTGAGTGGGAAGCGGATAACGATGGAATTCGTTGCCCACCCACCACCCACTTCATTGCCACGATCGATGATCTAACCGACGTGCTTGACTTCGACTCCGAAGACATCGACGGTATGGACGACGATGTAGGAGAATTATAGGAGCCACCGCTCACCGGGCGGTGGACGACCACCTCCTCATACGATATATATATGGTGGACACTCCGAAGGAAACAAATGGCGATGAGGCAACGGAGGATAACCCCTCGGGAAGAAAAACAAAGCATGGGCGTCGTCGGCGCCGCTCCAAGCCCTGCCACAGCAATACCGGCCCCGGAGACAAAAATAATCCGGATGGCGCCGAAGAAGAATATGGCCCTGACCAGCCCGCCTTTGAGCAGGCCGAATAGGAAGATGAGCAGATCAGCCTAGAAGAACAGGCGACAGACATATACCCGGAGGAGGACAACTACATGCCCCCTCCGAAGACGAGATTAGCCTTGGCGACGACGAATTCGGCGTGCCTGAGGATCCCGTGGAGCAGGAGCGCTTCATGCGTAGGCTTATAGCCACCGTGAGGAGCCTGAAGAAGAAGAAGTAGCAACTCCAAGCTGATCAAGATCTGCTCACAGATAGATGGACTGAAGTCCTGGTAGCCGCAGAATATGGACTCGAACGCCAAACGGCTGACTGGCCACCCCATGGCCAGGATAAAACGGGATACCAGCCCCCACCCCCATGCCGATATACTACGGCCCAGGGCAACAAGCAAGACCTGCAAGATATTCTGGAAAACAAAGCAGGACAACCAAGATCGATCTACGGATCGCGGGGGCGCGCCCCAGCGCACGATGATGATCGTCGCGCCGGATACATCATCAACAAGTCCGGCTCGGCCGAACACAGCAACCCAGACCAATTCGAGCTACGTAGCCACATAGCCCGGCACAGAGGCGCCGCACACCCCCTCTGCTTCACTAACGAAGTAATGGATCATGAATTCCCAGAAGGGTTCAAACCCGTAAACATCGAATCGTTTGATGGCACAACAGACCCCGCAGTATGGATCGAAGATTTCCTTCTCCACATTCACATGGCCCGCGGAGATGATCTACATGCCATCAAGTATCTTCCCCTTAAGCTCAAAGGACCAGCCCGACACTGGTTAAACAGCCTGCCAGCAAATTCCATTGGCAGTTGGGAAAACCTAGAAGATGCATTCCTTGATAACTTCCAGGGCACATATGTGCGACCACCAGATGCCGATGACCTGAGCCACATCACTCAACAGCCCGGAGAGTCAGCCTGGAAATTTTGGACTCGGTTCCTTACTAAAAAGAACCAAATAGTCGACTATCCGGACGCCGAAGCCCTGGCGGCTTTCAAGCATAATATCCGTGACGAGTGGCTCGCTCGACACCTCGGCCAGGAAAAACCCAAGTCTATGGCATCTCTCACAACCCTAATGACCCGCTTTTGCGCGGGTGAGGATAGCTGGTTGGCTCGCAGCGGCACCACGCCACATTATGGCACTTCAGACGGCCGCGATGCTAACAACAAGCCACGATGTAACATGCATAAGAGACGGAACAACGGCGACAACACTGAAGACACGACGGTCAACGCCGAATTCAGCGGATCTAAGTCTGGTCATCGGGAAAAGCCGTTCAAAAGAAATAATCAGGGACCGTCCAGCCTGGACTGCATACTGGAGCGCTCATGCCAAATTCATGGCACCCTGGACAAGCCAGCCAACCACACCAATAGAGACTGCTGGGTGTTCAAACAGGCCGGTAAGATAAACGCGAAAACAAGGACAAGGGGCTGCAAAGCGACGATGACGAAGAGCCCCAGCGTCCGAATACGGGGGGACAAAAGAAATTCCCCCCCAGGTGAAAACGGTCAATATGATCTACGCCACTCACATCCCCAAGCGGGAACGGAAGCGAGCACTACGGGATGTCTATGCGATGGAGCCAGTCGCCCCCAAATTCAACCTATGGTCAGCATGTCCGATCACCTTTGATCGTAGGGATCATCCTACCAGCATCCGTCATGGCGGCTCAGCCGCATTGGTCTTAGACCCAATCATTGACGGATTCCACCTCACGCGAGTCCTTATGGACGGCAGCAGCAGCCTAAACCTGCTTTATCAGGACACAGTGCGCAAAATGGGCATTGACCCTTCAAGGATCAAGCCCACTAAAACAACCTTTAAAGGTGTTATTCCTGGAGTAGAGGCCCGCTGTATGGGCTCTATAACACTGGAAGTGGTCTTCGGATCCCCGGACAACTTCCGAAGCGAAGAGTTAAACTTTGACATCGTCCCTTTCCGCAGTGGTTACCACACACTGCTCGGACGAACCGCATTTGCTAGATTCAATGCGGTACCACATTATGCATACCTCAAGCTCAAGATGCCAGGACCACGCGAGGTCATCACTGTCAATGGAAACATGGACCGCTCCCTTCGAATAGAAGAGCATATGGCAGCCCTCGCAGTAGAAGTACAATGCGGCCTACTCCGACAAACCAATCCGGTGACACCTTCGAGCATAGTCAAGCGAGTCCGGAGCACCCCGCAACAGGATCATCAGGAACGCCAAGAGCGTGATTAGCAGTCCGGCCTCCACTTAAGCCCCTTCAAAGCGGCATTCGTGCCATGCGTACAAAATTACGCACTCGAGATACCATGGGCATAGGCGGAGGCGCATCAACGATTCAGTCACTAGTGCGGGTAACCGCCAAATACCTTCATACTCTTTCCCTCTTACATTTCAGGACACCGCGTTAGTGCAGCATCCTTAGAAGAGCCGAATTTCCGGACTCATATGGGAGAGACATCCAAGGAGGCAGCAGACGTCATGCACAGAAGGAAATACCCAGGTGGAATCTATTTACGATCATTATACCTGCTTTATCTATCTATACACAGCCTGCCCCTGGATAGGACATGTCAAATAGTCCTATTTTATCTCTGCTTAATGCATCCATTGTAAACATACGCTTAAACGTATTTTTCGTCAATGGGAGATTATATACAGCGCCAGCTTATTATCCTTAGTTGAGCATTTTCTTCTCTTATAAATGTTTATTTGGTATTGCATCCGTACACCTTGGTACGGTCAGTTTGCCAGGGGCTCCTCATGGCGCCCCATAGTATGGCAAATAAAGTCCGAACACTTTCGATAGTGCGGCACCCTGAACTTATAGCACTATGTGCATCAGCTCCGAATCATGTCTTGGGTCTACAGTTGGGATAGCCCGGCTCCCTTGTTTTGGTGCCTTACGTTCCGTTATATCGGCTAAGGTAGCACAGGGAGAACTACTGCGATTGTGTCCCTGTTCTTCCGGACGAGCACCTCAGTAGAGAAAGCCGAAAACTGACCGGCATGATGTGGCGAGAGCTGGTCACTGTTCGAGAGGTCTTAAAATCCTTAAAGATTTTCCGCTTTAGGCGATATATCGGCTTCGTCCGATCTAGGCGTGTATAGCGCCCCGATTCGGTCTTCCGGATTCTAGGGGCTTCGCCGAAATTTAAAATTGTAGACTTCTATGGCTAAGTGAAAGTTATAAAGCCGCATAGTCCGATTGCCTTGTTCGCTGCGCCGGACACCTCCTTAAGGGACCAAATATTTGGATAAAGAGTGTCCGGGTTTTCCACGAACACCCCAGTACTAGTTACGTGGGGGAGGAAGCCGACAAGTGGCCTACTTTCAGAATTTGATAAATAGCCGCACAGAAGGTAATATTTTAAATAACAAAAGCGCTACATAGCGCAAGTAACTTCGTCCTTAAAATACAAACATGACAGAAGTGAATTCATTCAAAAGTGGTGTCCTTGGTACATTCGTCAGCCACGAGACGAGCACCCTTCATAACGCCATCATAGTACATCTTGGGATGGCGATGTGCCTTGCCCTCCGGCGGCCTGTACTTGACCAGCTTCTCCGCATCCAGCTTGCGCCAATGCACCTTGACGCGGGCAAAGGCCCGGCGGGCACCTTCAATACAAACGGAGCGCTTGATCACCTCCAGCCATGGGCAGGCATTCACCATCCGCTTGACCAGGCCAAAGTAGATACTGGGCATGAGCTCACCAGGAAACATCCGGACTATGAAACCTTTCATAGCCAGTTCGGCCGCCCTGTGGAGTTCGACCAACTGCTTCAGTTGGTCGCGCAGAGGCATCGGATGTTCGGCCCCATCATACTGGGACCAGAACAACTTCTCTGTTGAGCTTCCCTCCTGGGAACGGTAGAACTCCATAGCGTCTGATACGCTGTGTGGCAGATCTGCGAATGCCCCTGGAGAGCTCCGAATTCGAGTAAGTAAAAGAAACGCCTCCTCCACATGTTTGCTTTGCATAAAGAACTTCTTACCCGCTACTATGTTTTTGGCCTCTTGGATCTCCTGCTGTGCTTTCTCGGCTCCGGCCTTGGCGTCTTTCAAATTTACAAGGGCCTTCGCAAGCTCGGCCTCTTTCACCTTCAGATCATGCTCCACGGACTCGCACTTCTTGCCGAGGTCCTGGAGCTCTTGTTGTACCTCACCTACCCTAGCACTTTGCTTTTTGCGCTCCTTACATTTCGAGGCCGCCTTGTCTTCGGCCTCGGACAGCGCCCTTTTCAGGGACGCCACTTCGGCGGTGGCCCCTGTTACACAGTCATGACACTTAGGTGTTAGACTCACCAATTCTGCCTATCCTTAAACGCATAAGAGCGGGAATTGCTTACCCTTGTTCTCTTCGAGCTGCCTCTTCGTGAGGTCGAGCTCTCCCTGCGCCTGCTCCAGGTCCCGCTTCAGCTCGGCAACCTCGGTGGTACGGGCAGCAGCAGCAAGCAGCACAACCTGCTTATTCACAATAATACTTATTATTAGACTCCTGCAGATTATAATTGACCCTCCGTTTGGTTTTTCTTTCCAAACACCAAACAAAGTATCAGGGGCTACTACCTATCGGGTGGTAATTTTGCACATATTTATTACTTACCTTGAAGCCTGTCAGGAGGCTGGTGCAAGCTTCGGTTAGTCCGCTTTTGGCACACAAAACCTTCTGAATCACCGTACTCATGAGAGTACGATGCTCTTCATCCATGGAAGCGCCGCGAAGCACTTCCAGCAAATAGTCCGGCGCCTCATGCGTAATGGAAGTCCTTGATACAGACGGCTCGCCCTCCCTAATGAGGGGTCGCCCGCCTGAGTTCGGAACCATTGAAGGTTCCGGAATTGTGTTCGACTGAGAGCCCGGCTGGACACGACTCTCGTCGACACGATCCGCGGGGATCTTGAACCCCGCGTGTCCGACGTCTGGGACCCCGCCTCGGGGTGCCTCCAGAGTCACCTCCCCCCGCTCTGGGAGCCTTTGGACAACACCTCCGTGTCGTCCGCGGGTTGAGGAGTAGTGGCTATCAGAAGCGAATTCATCTCCGAATCGCTCAGGGACCCAGAGGAAGATACCTCGGGGTGATCCCTGGCCGGACTGCACGTATGTTCCGCATTAAACAAAAGCTATAGAGTGAAGTTTTGAGGGAGTGCGGACACTTACGATCACACTGGGGGCTTCCCCCTCGGTAGCCACCCCTCCTCGCTGAGAGCGGCCGTGGCGGAGTAGTCCGGAAGGGGCCCCTTCCCCTTCTTGGACGCCCCAGCCTCCCCTCCCGGGGCGGATTTCCTCTTCTTCTCCCCCCAGTGTGGGGAGGTAGAATCTCTTCCTGATTCCCCCCGCCTCCGCGGGAGGAATCCATCTCGTCATCATCAGACGACAGGGGAATGAAGACCCTGCGCCGAGGGCCTTTTCCGGCCCCCCCAATCCGCTTCCCCGGGCCCCTCATCCTCTTCGGATGGGGCGTCTCCTTCTTCTTCCTCCTCCCCTTCGTCGGAGGAGTCCGCCTCGTCGTCTTCGGACGAGGCTTCTAGCACAACCTTATGCCAGAGACCCTTTCGGATCCCCGGTGCCTTCTTGGCCTTCTTCTCCGGCACCTTGTACGGTGCCAGGACCAGCATCTCTGTCAGGAGAGCATCAGCTGGGCCTTCTGGCAGCGGAGCCGGACAGTAAACCTGCTCCGTTGTCTCCACATAAACCTGAAGCAAACATGCATAATTACTTAAGGCTCTCCCATGAATATATTGGAAAGAACCGGGTCCGGTGGCAGTCTGAGAACTCACCTGACTAGGAGCCCGTGCGGCATGAAGCCCGCGGTCCTCGGATGTGGGAGGAGGTACTTTAGAGGCCTTGAATAGACCTTGCATGCGCCTTTGTGCGTCATGTCGTAGAGCTTCAGGAGCGTCCGATGTTCGGTCGGAACGAACTCTCACAGATTGACTGCCCGCCTCTGGCAGGGCAGGATCCGGCGAACGAGCATGACCTGGATCACATTGACAAGCTTGATGTTCTTGTCCTTCATGCTTTTGATGCAAGTCTGGAGTCCGGTCAGCTTTGTAGAATCGCCCCAGGACAGGCCCTTCCTTTCCCAGGAGGTGAGCCGCATGGGGGCTCCGGATCTGAATTCGGGGGCCGCCGCCCAGTTGGTGCCGCACGGCTCGGTGATGTAGAACCATCCTGATTGCCATCCCTTTACGGTCTCCGCAAAGGAGCCGTCGAGCCATGTGACGTTGGGCATTCTGCCCACCATGGCCCCTCCGCACTCCGCTTGTTGGCCGCTTACAACCTTTGGCTTCACGCAGAAAGTTTGATCAGACAAGACCTCAAACAGTCTGATCTCTGTGCATCAGTATCATCCCTAGATCAGTAATGCTGACACGCACAGTACTTGAAGGATTTATAATAGAGTAGCAATCACACACTTATTACATCGAATGTCTCCAAAGAGAACTTATTACAATAAATATGGCTTAAGGCCATCTAATAACGATAACAACGGAAGGCTTGGAAGATAAGTGAGTCCATCAACTCCAACGGCATCACTGAGTATAGAACCACGATCCTAAGCCATCTTACTCATCGTCTGAAAAGTCTGCAACATGAACGTTGCAGCCCGAAAACGGGTCAGCACATGGAATATGTTGGCAAGATAACACATAGAGAGTAATGAAAGAATAAAGCTATACTACATGCATATATGGCTGGTGGAAAGCTCTATGGTTACAGTTTTGCATAAAGCCAATTTTTTCCTACAACAAAGGAATAAATTTATTTAACTATCATGGTGGTTGTTAAACATTGAGAATGGTTGACAGCATTCTCAATCCCAATTAAGTAACATCATCATTAAACAAATCCAACAATATTAATTAGAGTAATGTGATGAGATTCACATGATAATCCAAGTACTAGATACTCAAAATGTCCATAACCGGGGACACGACTAATCATGATTAGTTTATACACTCTGCAGAGGTTGCGCACTTTTCCCCACAAGACTCGTTCTCCTCCGTTGGGATTCTCGCACTACATGGTGTTTGAGAAACGGATGACCGTGACATAGTCTTTCAGAAGCACTAGCACCTTACGATGGGTAGACCGTACCAACCTACATCCCCTACATCTGCTAGTCTATCACTATAAGAGTTCGCACGACTTAGTCAACTATGCTAGAGCCCATAATAGCACGTGGCTGCACACGGAAGTTTCTAGCATGAATAATCTTATGATCCCTTTGGGCCTGGGTGGCAGTCCAAAACAAACAGGCAATCCTGGAATACCCAGGTACCTCAATCCACCCAGATGTGTATTAAAGTTGCCACCTTAAATAAACCATTAATTAACAATCTCACATCTATCATGGAAATTCACTCACCCAATCCACGTCTACTAGCATAGCATGGCATAATAAGCAAACGTAGAAGTAACTCCCAAAGGTTTGATAATAAAACAGGTAATAGGTACTACCTCATCTACTTCCCAAAGCCCACATATTAATCAGATCCTAATCATGCAATTGTTTGAGGGTTTGAAACTAATGCATAAAAATTGGGTAGTAAAGAGGTATGATCAAAGTGTTACTTGCCTTGCTGATGATCCGCGAAACCTAGGGATTCAAAGTAGCAAGCGGCGCAATCCGGGTACTCTATCGCAAGCAAACAAACAAACAAGCATACAATAAGTACTCATCTAATGCACGGGTAAAATTCAAATGAGAGGTCTAACCAAAAAATTCAACTTAAGAACTCTGGTTTGCAAAAAGAATCAAATCGAACAAAGAAACAAAACTCAAACGGCGAAGGAAACAAGCTTCATTTACTAATCTGGACCTAAGTCAAATTTTATAGAAGCAAAAACTTGTTAGAGTAGATTATTCGGAAAGAGGGTTTCGAGACGAAACTCTAGGCGCTTGAATCGCCTGATTCCGATAAACAAGCGAAAAGATAAACTAAAACAAAATCCGGATCAGAAATCGCGATCAGAAAAATCGCGGAATAAATCCGAGAAAAAGAAAAATGACGAACAGAAACGTTCGTTAACTGGATCTAAACGAAGAACGCGTTTGTTAAAACGAACGAACGAGCGAACGCTCGCTAACTAAAGAAACAAAAAAAACGATCTAAAAAAATAAAAAAATCTAGGGTTTTCTTAAAAAAAATTGAAGTGGTTTTTCTCAAAAAAAAAACCGGCGTCGGCGGCGGCTCGGGCGGTACCTCTGGCGAGGTACTCCGGCGGGGCGGGACGGCTCCAGCGGGGCTGGCGAGGGGCGGCGGGGCTCCGGCGGTGGGGTGGGGTGGTGCGGTGGCGACGACGGCGGCTGCGGGCGTCGGCAACGGCGGCTTGGGGCGGCGGTGGGCAGCGGCGGCGGCGACTCGGGGCTCCAGGGGGGCCCCAGGGTGGTATTTAAAGGGGGTGGAGGAAGGCGGCGTTGGCTCCGACTAGCGGAGGGGGTCGGGCGGCCGAGCTGGCTCGTCTGGGCTTCGGCCTAGTCGGGCGCGGGGAGTTTTTTTAAATAAGTTCGCCAAATAGAAAAAAAATCTAGAAAAATAAATAAAAATCTAAAAACACCAAAATAAATTTTCATCATCCAAATAAAATATTTAGAACAAGATGAACATTTTTTGGTCCTAAAATGCATTTTGAAAATCGTGCAATTTTTCCTAAATTCAAATAAAATAGCAAAAACACCAAAATAAAACTTATTTGATTTTTTTATTAAATCCTCATTATTTCTTTATTTTGGGAAAGTCATTTTATTCCCTCTCTTTTATTTTTATGATTGAAATAGTTGAAGATAAAATAAATAAAATCAAATTATCCTATTTTCAAAATTTGAGAAAACCCAAATATGAAAATAACGAAATCCCCAACTCTCTCCGTGGGTCCTTGAGTTGCGTAGAATTTCTAGGATCAAGGCAAAATGCATTGAAATATGATATGCAATGATGATCTATTTGTATAACATTCCAAATTGAAAATTTGGGATGTTACAAACCTAGCCCCCTTAAGATGAATCTCGCCCTCGAGATTCGGGTTGGCTAGAAAATAGGCGAGGGTGGTCCTTCAGCAAATCTTCCTCTCGCTCCCAGGTGGCTTCATCCTCGGTGTGATGACTCCACTGAACTTTACAAAACTTGATAACCTTGCTGCGGGTGACTCGGCTGGCATACTCAAGAATCTTAACTGGTTTCTCCTCATAGGTCAAATCACTATCCAACTGAATCGCCTCTAGTGGTACTGTATCTCTCAGCGGTATGTCAGCCATCTCTGCGTGGCACTTCTTCAACTGGGAAATGTGGAACACATCGTGAACTCCTGACAATCCCTCAGGCAATTCCAACTTGTAGGCAACCTCTCCCATACGTTCCAAAACTTTGTATGGTCCCACAAAACGTGGCGCTAACTTTCCTTTAATACCAAAACGTTTGACTCCTCGAAGTGGAGATACCCGAAGATAGACTCTATCTCCGACTTCATAAACTGTCTCCTTACGTTTTGAATCTGCATAGCTTTTCTGCCTGGACTGGGCTACTTTGAGCCTGTCGAGAATCAACTTCACTTTTCGTTCAGACTCCTTAATCAAATCGGGTCCAAACAACTGATGGTCTCCAACTTCATCCCAAGACAATGGGGTTCTGCACCTCCTTCCGTATAAGGCTTCTAAAGGGGCCATCTTCAAACTGGATTGATAACTGTTGTTGTAAGAGAACTCTGCACATGGCAAATTATCGTCCCAACTAGATCCATAATCTAGCGCACAAGCTCTCAGCATATCCTCCAAAATCTGATTGACTCTTTCGGTCTGTCCATTCGTCTGTGGGTGAAAAGCTGTACTAAACTCTAGCCTGGTACCCAAGGTTTCGTGCAACTGATTCCAGAACTTTGACGTAAACTGGGTTCCCCTATTTGATACAATGCTCCTTGGAACTCCATGGAGACATACGATCCTGGTCATGTATATCTTGGCCAACTTAGCACTGGTGTAAGTGGTCTTCACTGGAATGAAATGCGCTACCTTCGTCAAACGATCGACTACAACCCAAATCGAGTCATAGCTTGAACGAGTCCTGGGCAATACTATGAGAAAATCCATGCCTAGTTTATCCCACTTCCATTCGGGTATCGGCAATGATTGTAACAATCCTGCTGGCTTCTGATGCTCTGCCTTTACTCTCTGACATACATCACAAACTGCTACATACTCCGCAATATCCTTCTTCATTCCGGTCCACTAGAAGGTGTCCTTTAAATCCAAGTACATCTTGGTATTACCTGGGTGAATTGAATATGGCGAATCATGGGCCTCTTGCAAAATCAACTTTCTGATCTCTGGGTCATTAGGCACATAAACACGGTCTTCAAACCATAAGGTATCGTGCTCATCCTCACGAAATCCCTTGGCTTTTCCTTTGCTCAACTTCTCCTTTATCTCAACAATTTCCTTCTCGGTTTTCTGAGCCTCTCTGATCATATCCATCAAAGTCGACTGAATTTCAAATGTTGCTACATAGCCTCGCGGAGCTATCTCGAAACATAGTTCACAAAGGTCCTCGGCTAACTCCTTTGGCAATCCTGCGATCATGAGTGTATTGACATGGCTCTTACGGCTCAACGCATCGGCTACTACGTTAGCCTTTTCGGGGTGATACCGCAATCTCATATCATAATCCTTGATGAGCTCTAACCATATCCTTTGCCTGAGATTCAACTCCTTCTGCATGAAAATGTACTTCAAACTCTTGTGATCCGTGTACACTTCACAATGATTTCTGATAAGGAAATGTCTCCATGTCTTCAATGCATGCACTACGTCTACTAACTCCAAATCGTGTGTGGCATAATTCAACTCATGGGGTTTAAGCTATCGTGACGCATACGAGACAACTCTCCCCTCCTGCATAAGCACTGCTCCAAGTCCTCGACGTGAAGCGTCGCAATACACCTCGTAATCCTTGGTCTGATCTGGCAGAATTAACACTGGTGAGGTAACTAGACGTTCCTTCAATTCTTGGAAACTGGCCTCACATTCCTCAGTCCAATTGAACTTGGTATCCTTCTTCAACAACTCCGTCATGGGCTTTGCAATCTTTGAAAAATTCTCAATGAATCGCCGGTAGTATCCTGCCAGTCCAAGAAAACTTCTGATCTCTCCAACTGTCGTTGGTGCTACCCAATTTGTCAAGGTGACAACCTTCATGGGGTCTACTGCTATTCCTTCTCTGGATATAACATGTCCGAGGAATCCAACTTCCTTCAACCAAAACTCACATTTGCTGAACTTGGCATATAACTGGTGTTCTCTGAGCTTCTCTAATACCAAACTCAAACGCTCCTTATGCTCTTCTTCGTTCTTTGAGTAGACCAAAATATCATCAATGAACACCACGACGAACTTATCCAGGAACTCCATAAATACTTTGTTCATCATGTTCATGAAATAGGCAGGTGCATTAGTCAGACCAAATGACATAACGATATACTCGTACAGCCCATACCTGGTGGTAAAAGTCGTCTTAGGTATATCCTACTCCCGAATCTTCAACTGATGGTATCCCGATCGCAAATCAATCTTGGAAAATACCTTTGCTCCTTGCAGTCGGTCAAACAGATCATTGATCATCAGCAGTGGGTACTTGTTCTTGATTGTTACTGCATTCAATCCTCGATAATCAACAACCATCCTTAATGATCCGTCCTTCTTTTCCACTAGAAGTACTGGTGATCCCCAAGGTGAAGAACTTGGGCGAATGTATCCTTTATCCAGTAACTCCTTAATCTGACTTTTAATCTCCTCCAAATCTTTTGCTGGCATCCTGTATGGTCTCTTGGATATCGGCCCTGTGCCTGGCAAAAGTTCAATCAAAAACTCGATGTGTCTATCTGGTGGTATGCCTGGCAACTCTTCTGGAAATACATCAGGAAAATACTTCACTACTGGTACTTCCTCCTGCACAACTCCTGATAAGGAATTTACGTGCATCCTCTTCGGCTCATGTCTGGATACATACTTGATCCTCTTCCCTTCAGGCGTTGTAAGTAAAATTGTCTTACTGACACATTCAATGTTCCCGCCATACTTCAATAACCAATCCATGCCTAATATCACATCCAATTCTTGTGATTCCAATACTATTAGGTCTGAGGGAAACACGTAGTTACCAATCCTTAATGGTAACCGATCACACCATAGCCTGGCCATATACTCTGCTCCAGGTGAGGTTACTAACATGGGTGTCTTGAGGGCTTGGGTTGGCAATTTATACTTATCCACAAATCCCCTTGATATGTATGAATGCGATGCACCAGTATCAAAAAGAATGAGTGCAGTAAATGACTTAACCAAAAACTTACCTATTACTGCATCGGGTTGGGCTTCAATCTCCTCCACATTAACGTGGTTCACCTGTCCCCGGTTGAAAGGGTTCGGCTTCTTCCCAGAGCTTCCATTGCCATTTCCATTCTGACCTTCAAGACATTCATTGGCGTAATGTCCGGTCTTCTGGCACTTAAAGCAAGTGACTTGACTCAGATCTCTCTTGGCTGGTGTTGAGGGGTTGGTACAGTTCTGGCCATTACTTCCTCCATTCCCGTTACCATTCTTGGAACCATTATGATTGTGCGAGCTACCACCTCCATGGGTATGCTGAAACTGTCCTCCCGACTTCGGGGTAAAACATGGCTTCTGCTGAGCTCCAGAATTGTACTTCCTTTGTCCATACTTCCTCTTGCGGTTTTCAATCTACTGCTGCTTCCCTTCAATCATAAGAGCACGGTCTACCAACTCCTGGTAGTTATTGAAACTTGCTACCATCAACTGCATGCTCAGCTCATCATTTAGTCCTTCCAGAAACTTCTCTTGCTTAGCTGCATCTGTAGCAACGTCATCTGGGGCGTAACGTGCTAGCTTACTGAAATCATCCACATATTGGCCAACTGTACGTCCTCCCTGGCGTAAGTTGCGAAACTCACGCTTCTTCATGGCCATAGCTCCTGCTGAAACATGAGCAGTACGAAAAGCCCGCTGAAACTGATCCCATGTGACAGTGTCTACTGGATAAGTGGCTGTGAAATTCTCCCACCGTGATGCTGCGGGTCCCTCAAGCTGATGTGCGGCAAATCGCACCTTCTCCGCATCTGTGCATCCTGCAGTGGTAAACTCCCTGGCTGTCTTGCAAAGCCAATCATCTGCAACAATCGGCTCGGTGCTACTGGAAAACACCGGTGGATTCAGCCTAAGGAAACGGGTTAAGTGATCAACAGGTGGTGGTGGTGGATTGTTGTTGTTGTTGTTCCCCTGATTCTGATTCTGAACTAGTATCTGCATCAATGCATTCTGCTGCTGGATCAACTGGGTGAGCTCCGGCGGGAAAGCAAATCCATTGTCACGTCTCGGAGGCATCTGAGGGTTTAGAAAAGATGAGAATACAGAATAGAATGAGGTCTAGAGGGAAAACACTACCCATATGCACATGAGACAAATTTCAATCAAAACACTTCATTCAAACAAGCAAGGGCATACAACGGTCTATCTATCGTTACAAAAGTGCTCGGACTATTCTAAATACATGGAGAGAAAAACTACTACTGTTATGGTGGTCAACTAGAAAAACTTCTCCAATGAAGACTCCATGATATCTGCGCCAGCTTCCTCTACATAGTCATCATCACTATCATCCGGGTCCGAGTCGGTGTCATCGATGATGATGTAGTTCTCGGGACAAGTGCAATCTTCGTCTTTTGCTGGAAATCCCATGAACACTCTTAGCTTCTTCTTCAGATCTTCATTCTTATCGACTAGCGTTGCTATTTCCTCCTCATATCCATCGCGTGTCGACTTGAGTTCTTCCTCCAGTTCTATGATCTTGGTCATGGCCTTCTTCAGATCCATCATGCCTGCACACATTTGATTCTCCTGGCATCGAATGTGCTGGTTTAACTCCTGGATGAAAGCTGCAATTGATCTGTCCTTCCTAGTGCTGATCATCTCCCATTGCTCATCTCGGCACCCACAAATCTGGTAGATAGTATCCTTAAGCTCCTTGTGGTAAACTTCTCCAATACATCCCATGGTGATGTGGGCTGCCATGCTCTTTCCTAGACTCCAGGTTGGTGCATCAAGGAAAACTCTATGGGCTCAGTGACGGGCATGAACGTCCTTCCTGGGACTTGAACTTGAATCATCCATCGCTCCTCTTCAGGTAAAGTGGCGTTGTAGGTCCCGGTGAAGCTTGGTACTCTGATCTTCAGGTACTTGGTAACTTCCTTTAGGTGTCGTCCAAAGGGTGTATCTTCATCCGGTTGCATGAACTTGTTCCTTGCATCCGCCATCCTAAAAGAGTAGAAAAGATGAGGAGTTAGAAATGAGAAGAGAGAGTAGTGATCTAGGGCTTTTGCTTAGTGGTTGTGTCCTATAGTCAATGTGTGCTCTGATACCATCTTGTAGCGACCAGACCTCAAACAGTCTGATCTCTGTGCATCAGTGTCATCCCTGGATCAGTAATGCTGACACACAGTACTTGAAGGATTTATAATAGAGTAGCAATCACACACTTACTACATCGAATGTCTCCAAAGATAACTTATTACAATAAATATGGCTTAAGGCCATCTAATAACAATAACATCGGAAGGCTTGGAAGATAAGTGAGTCCATCAACTCCAACGGCATCATTGAGTATAGAACCACGATCCTAAGGCATCTTACTCGTCGTCTGAAAAGTCTGCAACATGAACGTTGCAGCCCAAAAATGGGTTAGCACATGGAATATGCTGGCAAGATAACACATAGAGAGTAATGACAGAATAAAGCTATACTACATGCATATATGGCTGGTGGAAAGCTCTATGGTTACAGTTTTGCATAAAGCCAATTTTTCCCTACAACAAAGGAATAAATTTATTTAACTATCATGGTGGTTGTTAAACATTGAGAATGGTTGACAGCATTCTCAATCCCAATTAAGTAACATCATCATTAAACAAACCCAACAATATTAATTAGAGTAATGTGATGAGATTCACATGATAATCAAAGTACTAGATACTCAAAATGTCCGTAACCGGGGACACGGCTAATCATGATTAGTTTGTACACTCTGCAGAGGTTGCGCACTTTTCCCCACAAGACTCGATATCCTCTGTTGGGATTCTCGCACCACATGGTGTTTGAGAAACGGATGACCGAGACATAGTATTTCAGAAGCGCTAGCACCTTACGATGGGTAGACCGTACCAACCTACATCCCCTACATCTGCTAGTCTACCACTGTAAGAGTTCGCACGACTTAGTCAACTATGCTAGAGCCCATAATAGCATGTGGGTGCACACGGAAGTTTCTAGCATGAATAATCTTATGATCCCTTTGGGCCTGGGTGGCGGTCCAAAACAAACAGGCAATCCTGGAATACCCAGGTACCTCAATCCACCCAGATGTGTATTAAAGTTGCCACCTTAAATAAACCATTAATTAATAATCTCACATCTGTCATGGAAATTCACTCACCCAATCTACGTCTACTAGCATAGCATGGCATAATAAGCAAACTTAGAAGTAACTCCCAAAGGTTTGATAATAAAACATGTAATAGGTACTACCTCATCTACTTCCCAAAGCCCACATATTAATCAGATCCTAATCATGCAATTGTTTGAGGGTTTGAAACTAATGCATAAAAACTGGGTAGTAACGAGGTATGATCAAAGTGTTACTTGCCTTGCTGATGATCCACCAAACCTAGGGATTCAAAGTAGCAATCGGCGCAATCCGGGTACTCTATCGCAAGCAAACAAACAAACAAGCATACAATAAGTACTCATCTAATGCACGGGTAAAATTCAAATGAGAGGTCTAACCAGAAAATTCAACTTAAGAACTCTGGTTTGGAAAAAGAATCAAATCGAACGAAAAAACAAAACTCAAACGGCGAAGGAAACAAGCTTCGTTTACTAGTCTGGACCTAAGTCAAACTTTACAGAAGCAAAAACTTGTTTGAGTAGATTATTCGGAAAGAGGGTTTCGAGACGAAACTCTAGGCATTTGAATCGCCCGATTCCGATAAACGAGCGAAAAGATAAACTAAAACGAAATTCGGATCAGAAATCACGATCAGAAAAATCACGGAATAAATCCGAGAAAAAGAAAAACAATGAACAGATTAACGAACAAACGTTCGTTAAATGGATCTAAACGAAGAACGCGTTCGTTAAAATGAACGAACGAGCGAACGCTTGCTAACTAAATAAACAAAAAAAAAACCGATCTAAAAAAAATCTAGGGTTTTCTTAAAAAAACCAAAGTGGTTTTTCTCAAAAAAAAAAAACGGCGTCGGCGGCGGCTCGGGCGGTACCTCCGAGGAGGTCCTCTGGTGGGGCGGGGCTCCGGCGGGGCTGGCGAGGGGCGGCGGGGCTCCGGCGGCGGGGTGGGGTGGTGCGGCGGCGACGGCGACTGCTGCGGGCGTGGGCGGCGGCTCTGCTCGGGGCGGCGGTGGGGAGCGGCGGCTGCGACTCGGTGCTCCAGGGGGGTGTGGTATTTAAAGGGGGGGGGGGGAAGGCGGCGGCGGCTCCGACTTGGTGAGGGGGTCGGGCGGCCGGCCTGGCTCGGCTGGGCTTCGGCCTAGTCGGGCGCGGGGTGTTTTTTTAAATAAGTTCGCCGAACAGAAAAAAAAATCTAGAAAAATAAATAAAAATCTAAAAATACCAAAATAAATTTTCATCGTCCAAATAAAATATTTTGAACAAGATGAACATTTGTTTGGTCCTAAAATGCATTTTTGAAAATCATGCAATTTTTCCTAAATTCAAATAAAATAGCAAAAACACCAAAATAAAACTTATTTGAGTTTTTTTATTAAATCCTCATTATTTCTTTATTTTGGGAAAGTCATTTTATTCCCTCTCTTTTATTTTTATGATTGAAATAATTGAAGATAAAATAAATAAAATCAAATGATCCTATTTTCAAAATTTGAGAAAACCCAAATATGAAAATAACGAAATCCCCAACTCTCTCCGTGGGTCCTTGAGTTGTGTAGAATTTCTAGGATCAAGGCAAAATGCATTGAAATATGATATGCCATGATGATATATTTGTATAACATTCCAAATTGAAAATTTGGGATGTTACACGTCATCAGAAAAAGTTGTCAGCAGATTGCATTTGTGAAATACCATTCTCGCCACGGTGGCATATGAAGATCATCTCGCAGATCCGGACACGGTCTAAGTGTTCGTTGATAACTTTGGAGTATTCGGAGGAGGAACCCGCCTTGCAATGCCGAAGACAATACTGCACGCCGGACTCATCGTCATTGAAGCCTGGTTCAGGGGCTACTGAGGGAGTCCTGGATTAGGGGGTATCCGGACAGCCGAACTGTACAACGTCCGGACTATTGAAGCGTGAAGATACAAGACTCAAGACTTCGGCCCGTGTCCGGATGGGACTCTCCTTTGCATGGAAGGCAAGCTTGGCGATCCGGATATTATATTCCCTTCCTTATAACCGACTCCATGTAAACCCTAGCCCTCTCCGGTGTCTATATAAACCGGAGAGGTTGGTCCTTAGAAGGCCGATCACAATTACAATCATACCATCATAGGCTAGCTCTTAGGGTTTAGCCTCTACGATCTCGTGGTAGATCTACTCTTGTACTACCCATATCATCAATATTAATCAAGCACGAAGTAGGGTTTTACCTCCATCGAGAGGGCCTGAACCTGGGTAAACATCTGTGTCCCTCGCTTCCTGTTACCATCAGCCTTGACGCACAGATCGGGACCCCCTACCCGAGATCCGCCGGTTTTGACACTGACAGAGGGGAGAAGGAAAGAGGGGACCAGCCCCCAAAGCCCTTAACCAATTTGGTTTGGGCCTAGGAGGGCCCACCCTGCACTTCCTTCCTGCCCTCTATTTCCACTAAGGCCCGTGAAGCCCATTGCCCCTCCCGACGAATTCCCGTAACTCTCCGGTACTCCGAAAAATACCCGAATCACTCGGAACCTTTCCGGTGTCCGAATATAGTCGACCAATATATCGATATTTACGTCTCGACCATTTCGAGACTCCTCGTCATGTCCCTGATCTTATCTAGGACTCCGAACTACCTTCGGTACATCAAAACACATAACTCATAATATAAATCGTCACCGAACTTTAAGCGTGCGGACCCTAGGAGTTCGAGAACTATGTAGACATGACCGAGACACGTCTCCGGTCAATAACCAATAGCGGAACTTGGATGCTCATATTGTCTCCCACATATTCTATGAAGATCTTTATTGGTCAAACCGCATAACAACATACGTTGTTCCTTTTGTCATCGGTATGTTACTTGCCTGAGATTTGATCGTCGGTATCTCAATACCTAGTTCAATCTCGTTACCGGCAAGTCTCTTTACTCGTTATGTAATGCATCATCCCGCAACTAACTCATTAGTCACATTGCTTGCAAGGCTTATAGTGACGTGCATTACCGGGAGGGCCCAGAGATACCTCTCTGACAATCGGAATGACAAATCCTAATCTCGAAATACGCCAACTCAACAAGTACCTTCGGAGACACCTATAGAGCACCTTTATAATCACCCAGTTACGTTGTGACATTTGGTGGCACACAAAGTGTTCCTCCGGTAAACGGGAGTTGCATAATCTCATAGTCATAGGAACATGTATAAGTCATGAAGAAAGCAATAGCAACATACTAAACGATTGCTAAGCTAACGGAATGGGTCAAGTCAATCACATCATTCTCCTAATGATGTGATCCCGTTAATCAAATGACAACTCATGTCTATGGTTAGGAAACTTAACCATCTTTGATTAACGAGCTAGTCAAGTAGAGGCATACTAGTGACACTATGTTTATCTAAGTATTCACACATGTATTATGTTTCCGGTTAATACAATTCTAGCATGAATAATAAACATTTATCATGAAATAAGGAAATAAATAATAACTTTATTATTGCCTCTAGGGCATATTTCCTTCACTTCCATTGTTGACGAACACCATACCCTTATGGGTACGGTGATTGAGAGGATCCAGTCTGTAAAAAGCGGACTGAACGAAGCGTGCATGAGCCTTCTAACATGCTTTGAGGTAATCAACGCAACTATAAAAAGCATGTTATAGTATAGATAGTAGCCCCTGATACTCTGTCCGATGTTTGGAAAGAAAAGCCGAACAGAGGATCAAATTTTTTTCGCAGGAGTCTAACTTAATATGTCTATGTGAATAAGCAGGCATCGCTGCTGGCTGCGACCTTGCATACTGCAGAAGTCTCCGGACTAAAGCAAAGTCTGGGGCGGACCGAGGAGGAGCTCGGCCGCGTAAAAAAGCAGCTAGAACATAATCAGGGCATGCAATGACCTTGTGTATATTCAGGAAGGATGAACGATTTGGACTAACCAAAGTTCCATTTTGTTTGTTAGGAGCGGCGGCCGAGGTGGAGACCCTCAAGAAGGCGCTGGCCGAGGCTAAGGAGAAAGCGGCCAAGGAAAAAGCCACCCGTGAGCAACACAAGGCCAGGGTCAGTGAGGTCCAACATGAGCTCCAGGACGCTGTCAAAAAGTGCGAGTCCTTGGAGCGCGACCTTAAGGATCAAGGATCCAAGCTTGCCAAGGCCTGCCAAAGCACACACGATGCCCGGGGTGAAGCCCAGGGCGCCCTCCAGGAAGTCCAGGAGGCCAGAAAAATCGGGCCGGGTAAGGCCTTTATTATGCAGAGCAAGTATGTGAGGAAAAGGTTCCTATTACTGACCCAGATTTGGAGCTCTCCAGGGGCATTTGCAGATCTGCCGCGCAACGTTTTCGATGCTGCGGAATTTTTCTGGGCCAAAGAGGGGAGCTCTACGGAGGCACTATTTTGGTCGCAATACCTTGCACCAGGATACTCGGTGCCGTTGAGTGATCAGCTAAAATAGCTGGTCGAACTGCACAAGGCGGCCAAACTAGCCATGAAGGATTTGATAATCCGGCTGTGGCCTGCCGAAGCCATCCCCAGCAGCTACTTCGGGCTCGTGAAGCGGCTTGTTAATGCCTGCCCTCGGCTGGATTCCATCAAGCGGTCGGTCTACATTGAAGGTGCGTGCATGGCCTTCGCCCGAGTCAAGATGCAATGGGGGAAGATGGATGCCGTGAAGGTTGTGACCGAGGGGCCGCCCGCGGGCAAGGAGCACCACATGCCCGAACTGTATTTTGATAATGTCATGGAGGGGTCCCGCATTGTAGCAAAGCGATGTGCAAAGGATGTTATATTTCCGTGAATGCATTCACGTTATCTTGTCGTGTATTATGAAACAAGTGAAGGAAATATGCCCTAGAGGCAATAATAAAGTTATTATTTATTTCCTTATTTCATGATAAATGTTTATTATTCATGCTAGAATTGTACTAACCGGAAACTTAGTACATGTGTGAATACATAGACAAACAAAGTGTCACTAGTATGCCTCTACTTGACTAGCTCGTTGAATCAAAGATGGTTAAGTTTCCTAGCCATAGACATGAGTTGTCATTTGATTAATGGGATCACATCATTAGAGAATGATGTGATTGACTTGACCCATTCCGTTAGCTTAGCACTTGATCGTTTAGTATGCTGCTATTGCTTTCTTCATAACTTATACATGTTCCTATGACTATGAGATTATGCAACTCCCGAATACCGGAGGAACACTTTGTGTGCTACCAAACGTCACAACATAAAAGGGTGATTATAAAGGTGCTCTACAGGTGTCTCCGAAGGTGTTTGTTGGGTTGGCATAGATCGAGATTAGGATTTGTCACTCCGTATTTCGGATAGGTATCTCTGGGCCCACTCGGTAATACTCATCACTATAAGCCTTGCGAGCATTGTGACTAATGAGTTAGTTGTGGGATGAAGTATTTCGGAACGAGTAAAGAGACTTGCCGGTAACGAGATTGAACTAGGTATGATGATACTGACGATCGAATCTCGGGCAAGTAACATACCAATGACAAAGGGAACAACGCATGTTGTTATGTGGTTCGACCGATAAAGATCTTCGTAGAATATGTAGGAGCCAATATGGGCATCCAGGTTCCGCTATTGGTTATTGACCAGAGAGGTGTCTCGGTCATGTCTACATAGTTCTCGAACACGTAGGGTCCGCACGCTTAACGTTCGTTGACGACATAGTATTATATGAGTTATGTATCACTAGTAGAAAAGGGGGCATTTGTCCTGGTTCGTAAGGGCCTTTAGTCCCGGTTCATGAACCGGGACTAATGGGTCGTTACTAATACCTCCCCCCTTTAGTCCCGGCTCTTACACGAACCGGGACAGATGGGCATCCACATGGCCGCTGCGGTAAGCCCAGGCAGGGGGGCCTTTGGTCCCGGTTGGTGACATAAAACGGGACCAAAAGGCTTCCACGCGTCAGCAGCTGGCTGGAGCTGATGTTTTTCTTTTTCTTTTAAAAAAGTGGCTGCTTTAGGGGTTTTGGGGGTTATTTTTAGGTTGTTATTAGCTAGCTAATAGAGAGAAGTGTCCTCTCTTATATCTACGTCCTTGGTTTACCAACGCTACTGCTATGTTCATTTCACCCGCTGATATAATAACTCATGCATGCTTGCATCATACATCATCATATATAATAACAAGTCCTACTAATCATGCATCATCATACAACTTCTACTCATTATTAATAATAAGTCATACGATCATCATCCTCATAGTCATCGAACCCAACCTACATAATTGTTCTTAGCACATGATCATCAGTATCAGGTAGGACCTAAACACCCTTAAGGTAAAATAGCATAAAACAATATAGACCCCGAGTCTCCATTATGAAGAATGGAGATCATCCTGTCTCCAATTCTTGCGCTTCGTTGCCTTTTGCTTCCAAGAAGCTCCTTACAACTGTCCATACATTTTTTCCATTCTTTGATTGTCATGTCTCCACTTCTTTTAGAAACCCGGTATGGACAGTTGAGATTCGTAGGAAGACCTGGTTGTAGGTTCAAAACATGAAGGCTACCGTGCGTATACATCAGATGAGGCACACAATCATTCGGGATTATCTGTTGAAAAACATAGTAATAACTTCGTAGTTAGCAATGATGTACTAGTTTTAGAAGTGTGCAAAAAGATGCACGGATGTCGTAATAGTAAAAAATCTTACCAGGGTATCTCCATGGTAGTTACCGTAGTTCAAAACGTGCACTAGTGGCACGTATTGACCATAACGTTGAGGAGTTCGATTGTAGACATTGTAATTCTCAAGATCAGTAGAAAATGCGATGAGATGATTTTTCTCCTTATAAGTTAATTCGGAGCCATCAGTGTAGTGGGTTTTGTCTACCATCTTCCGCACATTCTTTGAAGAATGAAAATAAGCTGCCAATGGAAATAAGCTGTCAACTATTTTGAAATAAACAATATAAATTACTTAATAACTATGTTAAGCTCACATGGGGGAAGAATTGGAGGTGTATCCACAAGGACCCAAATCGAAGGTCTGTCTTGCTCGATTGTAGGATCACCAAGATCCATGGTGACAAGCATACCCTCATCAAAACCATACATCTTGCAAAGTGCTTCCCAATTTTTGCAACCAAAATGGGTTACACTCTCAGCATTGTACAGCTTTACTTGAAAATCCACACCATGATGGGTCCTTAGGAGATTTTTTTTGGTTTCCATACTTTCATGGTCTTCAAAACCCATCCTCTCCAAGACACAGCGTCTTGCATAGCATGGGATAAGCTAGTCGAATTGGAAAAGATGAAAAATACACGTTAAAAAAGTTGGAGTCATGCTTAACTACGAAAAAAACTATTGTCGTCGTTGCGTACCGTATGAACATCGAAGGTCTCCTCGAGCTTAATGCTGAAGCGCCGATCTTCGTCCAGCTCAATGAACCTGTCGCACATACCTTGGTCGTTGTGGCACCAGTCGCACTCCCCCGGGCGGTTTTCGTCGTCCGAGTACGACATTTCCGGCCTATGTTCATAATTCAAATATTAAACTTGTACAATTAAATATATGTACTAAAAAACCTAAATTAGATCATTATTATTAATCACGGGTTGACTATCGGTGATGGTACGTAGCTCCTCCTTTCATTCCCGAGTGCATTATTACACCAAATTGTCTAGCACACGGGAATGAAGGAGAAGCTACCCCCACGACGGTGTGGATGATGGAGAGGGCTCCTAGATTTCTGCATAGTGCTCTCCAATTTTAGCATTCAAAGTAGGAGTACTTTTCCAATATGAGCATTCAATATGAAAAACCAAATCATAAAATAAAGTAGTATTCAAATTAGCATGCATTCAATTATAAGCAAAAGTACATCATCTCTTGTGTCCGTACATCGTCAAATATTATCACTAATACTCCTCGAATACTATCATACATATAGCATCACTAATACAGCTAGAACCGTAGCGCCCGACGGGTATCATCGCGGGCGGTGGACACCCAAAGATAAGGAACCATCACAGGATCATAGCTCCAGTGAGATCCCTGAAGAACCTGCCAGGTATTGTCGAACCTGCCCTCCAAAGCAACCATGTAGCTACGGACGTGCTCGTCCTCCTCGTTGACACGGTGACGTACCACCTCCGCGGTGTCCGGAAGCCTCGACACCTTCACTGGCCCACACGACCGCCACCAAATAAGAATCGGGTCAACAACGGGCTGCCTCCTCACCAACCTACGTCCCCCAAAAGGTAGCACCTCCCAATACCAGCACGGCGGAGCCCATTCCCGAACATGGCCCTGATCAAACAGGCCTCCACCGCCGAGTCGACGACGACGAGGATGCGGGATAGGCATCGCCGACGTCGATGCGGGAACTACTTCTATATATAGTTAAATAAAGTAGTTTATTAAATCAACTAGCTAGTTCAACTATATATGAAGCACTTACTATAAATAAAATAAAGTAGTACTTACTAAAAATAAACTAGTTTAAATATAGTTCTATTATTTTTTTAACTAATTATATTAAACACTTTCTCTTCTTATTTTTACCTTTTTCCTCTATTCTAAATATGAACATATTCATAAATGACTTATATCATTCACAAATTTCCTATACATACACAATAAATTGACAAAGAAAATACTATGAACAAAAAAATTATTAAAATTCTATGAACAAAATTACAACAGAAAAAAATCATAAAAATTGCACGAACAGAAAAAAATCATAAAATTTGACATCTAAATTACTTACACAATATGAAAAAAATTGACATCTAAATTACAACAGAAAAAAATCATAAAAATTTGACATCTAAATTACAACAGAAAAAATCATAAAAAAATCTAACACAATATGAAAAAATTAATTACACAATATGAAAAAAAATCTAACAAAAAAATCTATGAACTACACATCTAACAAAAAAAATGTATGAACTACAAAAAAATCTACAAAAAAATCTAACAAAATCTAACTCAATTAACTACTACTAACATCAAATTAAATTAGTTGCTCACGGCGACGGTGTCGGGGACAGCGACGGTGACGGCGACGGCGAGGTACGGCACGGGGCGGGGTAGGGCGGCGCAGCGATGGGCAGGGGCGGGCCGGGCCGGGCCGGGGCGGTGCGGCGATCGGGGCGGCGCGGGGCGACGACGGCGACGGCGAGGCGGATACGGCGGGCAGCCTGGCAGCGTCGGGCGGGCGGGGAAGAAACTGAACCAAAATTTCACGAGTGCTGCTTATATAGGTAGAGCGTTGGTCCCGGTTCGTGAGACCAACCGGGACCAATGCACCCCTTTAGTCCCGGTTGGTGCCACCAACCGGGACCAAAGGCCTCTGCTTGGTGGCACCAACCGGGACTAAAGGGGGGGTCATTGGTCCTGGTTGGTGCCACCAACCGTTACCAAAGCCACCCTTTAGTCCCGGTTGGTTCCACCAACCGGGACTAACGGCTTTGTGCTGCCCGCGTCGCGGCACGAAAGTTTAGTCCCACCTCGCTAGCTAAGGGAGCTTGGGAGTGGTTTATAAGCCCCAGTCCCGCTGCCCTCTCGAGCTCCTCTCCACTACAGGCTTACGGGCCTAAAATCACTCTCTGTGCTTGTGGGCCTATTGGGCCTACTACGGGCCTGCATCCTGGCCCTAGTAATGGATTTCTAGTCGTATGCAGGCCATGGTGGCCCTGTAGGTGGCACTTTTTTTTTAATTTTTCCCAGTTTTTTTACTTTCTTTTTTGTTTCTAATTACTTATTTATTTCCTTTTATGATAATTCTTTTTGCTTTTAATGTTTTGAACAGAATTCTAATTACTTATTTATTTTCTTTTATGATAATTCTTTTTGCTATTAAAGTTTGTAACAAAATTCTAATTACTTATTTCTTTTATTTTATGATAATTCTTTTTGCTATTAAAGTTTGTAACAAAATTCTAATTACTTATTTATTTTCTTTTATGATAATTCTTTTTGCTTTTTATGTTTTGAACAGAATTCTAATTACTTATTTATTTTCTTTTATGATAATTCTTTTTGCTATTAAAGTTTGTAACAAAATTCTATATAATTTTAGTTTCAATAATACTAGAGGTTTATAAAAGCTTTTTAGTTGATTCCTTCAGTATCAGTTCTAAGGCTGTTACAAAGGCATTTTATTTGGTACAGGTTTTAAGGCTGGTGCCCCACGAGCACCTTTTAGTACCGGTTTGTGGCATGAACCGGTAAAAGAGTTTTTTAGTTAATTCTTTCTGCAGCTGTTTTTTAGTCCCACCTCCCCAAGCGAGAGGCACTCGCGGCGGTTTATAAGCCCTAAGTGTAGAGACGATGAAGGGAGAAGCGCAGTGCTCACCTGCACATTGGCTTGAAGCTAAGCAATGTGCAGGTGAGCATTGCGCCTCTCTTTCATTTTGGCATGGTATATATAGGCATATCATTGGTCCCGGTTGGTGGCATGAACCGGTTGGTGGCATGAATAGTTAAAATTTGAATTCTTTGAAATTTGTGTGAATCACAAGTTTGTTATTAACTTTACTAAAAAAATGAGCATAGATGCGCCTATAGAGAGAATTCAACCTAAATTCATAATAAATTTCTATGAATTTCAGAGAAATTCAATATGAATTTAGGTCAAATTCCCTGTATAAGGGCATCTATTTTCACTTTGAGAGGAGCTCAACAAGGCAGAGAGGGAGGGGCTTATAAACCGGTGTGAGCGCCCTTCGTATGGCGAGGTGGGACTAAACTCTAACTGCAACGAGGACCAACCCTTTAGTCCCGGTTGGTGGCACAAAACAGGACTAAAGGGCAGCCTTTGGTCCCGATTCAATCCACCAACCGGGACCAATGGTGGTGGGCCAGGAGCGAGGCCCATTGGTCCCGGTTCGTCCCACCAACCGGGACCAAAAGGTCCAGATGAACTGGGCCCAATGGCCCACATGGCCCGACCGGCCCCCGAGGCTCACGAACCGGGTCCAATGCCCCCATGGGTCCCGGTTCTGGACTGAACCGGGACTAATGGGCTGGCCCGGCCTGGACCATTGCCCCCTTTTCTATTAGTGTATGTTGGTGACCGAGTGTTGTTCGGAGTCCCGGATATGATCACGAACATGATGGGGAACTCCGGAATGGTCCAGAGATAAAGATTGATATATGGGATAATAGTGTTTGGTCTCCAGAAGGGTTCTGGAATTCACCGGAAGCGGTTCCGGATGTTTCCCGAAATGTTTGGGTATGAGAACACTTTATTTGGGCCAAAGGGGAAAGCCCACAAGGTTTTTGGAAAGTGCAAAAGGAAGTCTTGCGGAGTCCAGGGGCCAGATGCAAGGGTCCCTGGCGTCTGGGTCCAGACGCCGGGAACCCTGGCGTGTGGCCCTGGAGTCCGAGAAGGACTCTTGCCTTTCGGGTGAAACCAACTTTGTGGAGGCTTTTACTCCAAGTTTCGACCCCAAGGCTCAACATATAAATAGAGGAGCAGGGCTAGCACCAAAGACACATCAAGAAACACCAAGACGTGTGCCGGCAACCCCGTCCCCTCTAGTTTATCCTCCGTTATAGTTTCTGTAGTGCTTAGGCGAAGCCCTACGGAGATTGTTCTTCACCAACACCGTCACCACGCCATCGTGCTGCCGGAACTCATCCACTACTTCGCCTGTCTTGCTGGATCAAGAAGGCGAGGACGTCATCAAGCTGAACGTGTGCTGAGTGCGGAGGTGCCATATGTTCGGTACTTGATCGGGGCGGATCGTGAAGGTGTACGACTACATCAACCGCATTGATAAACGCTTCTGCTTAGCAATTTCAAGGGTATGAAGATACACTCCCCCTCTCGTTGCTATGCATCACATAGATAGATCTTGTGTGATCGTAGGAAATTTTGAAATTACCGCATTCCCCAACAGTGGCATCCGAGCCAGGTTTATGCGTAGATGTTATATGCACGAGTAGAACACAAGTGAGTTGTGGGCGATACTAGTCATACTGCTTACCAGCATGTCATACTTTGATTCGGCAGTATTGTTGGATGAAGCGACCCGGACCGACATTACGCGTACGCTTACGCGAGACTAGTTCTACCGACGTGCTTCGCACACAGGTGGCTGGTGGGTGTCAGTTTCTCCAGCTTTAGTTGAATCGAGTGTGGCTACGCCCGGTCCTTACTGAAGGTTAAAACATCACTAACTTGACGAAATATCGTTGTGGTTTTGATGCGTAGGTAAGAACGGTTCTTGCTAAGCCCGTAGCAGCCACGTAAAACTTGCAACAACAAAGTAGAGGACGTCTAACTTGTTTTTGTAGGGCATGTTGTGATGTGATATGGTCAATGTTGGTGTCCAAACTGGCAGATCTCGGGTAGGGGGTCTCGATCTGTGCGTCAAGGCTGATGGTAACAGGAAGCGAGGGACACAGATGTTTACCCAGGTTCGGGCCCTCTCGATGGAGGTAAAACCCTACTTCCTGCTTGATTAATATTAATGATATGGGTAGTACAAGAGTAGATCTACCAAGAGATCGTAGAGGCTAAACCCTAGAAGCTAGCCTATGATGGTATGATTGTAATTGTGATCGGCCTTCTAAGGACCAACCTCTCCGGTTTATATAGACACCGGAGAGGGCTAGGGTTTACATGGAGTCAGTTACAAGGAAGGAAATATAATATCCGGATCGCCAAGCTTGCCTTCGACGCAAAGGAGAGTCCCATCCGGACACGGGCCAAAGTCTTGAGTCTTGTATCTTCACGCTTCAATAGTCCGGACGTTGTACACAGTCCGGCTGTCCGGATACCCCCTAATCCAGGACTCCCTCAGTAGCCCCTGAATCAGGCTTCAATGACGATGAGTCCGGCACGCAGTATTCTCTTCGGCATTGCAAGGTGGGTTCCTTCTCCGAATACTCCAAAGTAGTTAGCGAACACGTAGACCGTGTCCAGATCTGTAAGATGATCTTCACATAGCATAAACCCGATCCGCTGGCAATCTTCGGGCGTCGTGCCCTTGCATCATGGCCTGGTCCAATGCGGACCGGCGTTTCTTACCCCACCTCAACTCGTGTTACGAGGTGGTTTTATTGGCACGTCCCGTCGAGGCAGAGATCGTGTTCCTCTTATTACGGGATTTTCCATTAATATGGGCGTGCGTGACCCCACGACGGCCGTTGGTATTACCCCACGTGTTTTTAGATAAGCCTCAAACGGCCACTGATAACCCACAAGTATATGGTATTGCAACAGTTTTCGAGGGTAGAGTATTCAACCCAAAGTTATTGATTCGACACAAGGGGAGCCAAAGAATATTCTCAAGTATTAGCAGCTGAGTTGTCAATTCAACCACACATGGAAACTTAGTATCTGCAACAAAGTGTTTAGTAGCAAAGTAATATGATAGTGGTGGTAATAGTAACAAAAGTAAAGACATCAAAACTAATATTTTTGGTATTTTGTAGTGATTGTAACAGTAGCAACGGAAAAGTAAATAAGCGAGAACCAGTATATGGAAAACTCGTAGGCACCGGATTAGTGATGGATAATTATGCCGGATGCGGTTCGTCATGTAACAGTCATAACATAGGGTGACACAGAACTAGCTCCGATTCATCAATGTAATGTAGGCATGTATTCTGTATATAGTCATACGTGCTTATGGAAAAGAACTTGCATGACATCTTTTGTCCTACCCTCCCGTGGCAGCAGGGTCCTATTGGAAACTAAGGGATATTAAGGCCTCCTTTTAATAGAGAACTGGAACAAAGCATTAGCACATAGTGAATACATGAACTCCTCAAACTATGGCCATCACCGGGAGTGGTCCCGATTATTGTCACTTCGGGGTTGCCGGATCATAACACATAGTAGGTGACTATAGACTTGCAAGATAGGATCAAGAACACACATATATTTATGAAAACATAATAGGTTCAGATCTGAAATCATGGCATTCGGGCCCTAGTGACAAGCATTAAGCATAGCAAAGTCATAGCAACATCAATCTCAGAACATAGTGGATACTAGGGATCAAACCCTAACAAAACTGACTTGATTACATGATAAATCTCATCCAACCCAGCACCGTCCAGCAATCCTACGATGGAATTACTCATGCACGGCGGTGAGCATCATGAAATTGGTGATGGAGGATGGTTGATGATGACGACGGCGACGAATACCCCGCTCCGGAGCCCCGAACGGACTCCAGATCAGCCCTCCCGAGAGAGATTAGGGCTTGGCGGCGGCTCCGTATCGTAAAACGCGATGATTTCTTCTCTCTGATTTTTCTCTCCTTGAAAGCCAATATATGGAGTTGGAGTTGGCGTCGGAGGGCCACCAGGGGGCCCACGAGGTAGGGGGGCGCCCCCACCCTCGTGAACAGGGTGTGGCCCCCCTGGTCTTCATGTTTGGCAAGGATTTTTTATTATTTATTCTAAGATATTCCGTGGAGTTTCAGGTCATTCCGAGAACTTTTGTTTTCTGCACATAAAACAACATCATGGCAATTCTGCTGAAAACAGCGTCAGTCCGGGTTAGTTCCATTCAAATCATACAAGTTAGAGTCCAAAACAAGGGTAAAAGTGTTTGGAAAAGTAGATACGATGGAGACGTATCAACTCCCCCAAGATTAAACCCTTGCTTGTCCTCAAGCAATTCAGTTGACAAACTGAAAGAGAAAAAGAAAAACTTTTACAAACTCTGTTTGCTCTTGTTGTTGTAAACATGAAAAGCCAGCATTCAAGTTTCAGCAAATATTACGAACTAACCATACTCACAATAACACATAGGTTTCACAATTACTCATATCAATAGCACAATCAGCTAGCAAGTTGTAATAACAAAACTCGGATGACAACACTTTCTCAAAATAATCATAACATGATATAACAAAATGGTATCTCGCTAGCCCTTTCTGAGACCGCAAAACATAAATGCAGAGCACCATTAAAGATCAAGGACTGACTAAACATTGTAATTCATGGTAAAAGAGATCCAGTCAAGTCATACCCAATATAAACCAATTATAATGCATGCAAATGACAGTGTGCTCTCCAGCGGATGCTTTTTAATAAGAAGGGTGATGACTCAACATAAAAGTAAATGGATAGGCCCTTCGCAGAGGGAAGCAGGGATTTTTAGAGGTGCCAGAGCTCGGTTTTGAAATAGAGATAAATTATATTTTGAGCGGCATACTTTCATTGTCAACATAACAACTAAGGGATGACGATATCTTCCATGCTAAACAAATTATAGGCGGTTCCCAAACAGAATGGTAAAGTTTATACTCCCCTCCTCCACAAGCATCAATCCATGGCTTGCTCGAAACAACGAGTGCCTCCAACATTCAACGGGTCCCAGGGGGAGTTTTGTTTGCAATTATTTTGATTTAGTTTGCATAAAGCATGGGACTGGGCATCCCGGTTACCAGCCATTTTCTCGTGAATGAGGAGCGGAGTCCACTCCTCTTGAGAATAAGCCGCCTAACACGGAAGATAAGGGCAACTCTAGTTTACATATGAGCTATTCGAGCATGCAAAACAGAATGTTTATTTGAAGGTTTAGAGTTTGGCACATACAAATTTACTTGGAACAGCAGGTAGATACCGCATATAGGTAGGTATAGTGGACTCAGATGGAACAACTTTGGGGTTTAAGGAGTTTGGATGCACAAGCAATATTCCCGCTTAGTACAGGTGAAGGCTAGCAAAAGACTAGGAAGCGACCAACTGAGAGAGCGACAATAGTCTTAAACATGCATTAAAATTAATTTACACCGAATACAAGCATGAGTAGGATATAATCTACCATGAACATAAATATCATGAAGGCTATGTTGATTTGATTCAACTACATGCGTGAACATGTGCCAAGTCTAGTCACTCAATTCATTTAAAGGAGGATACCATCCCATCATACCACATCATAATCATTCTAATAGCATGTTGGCACGCAAGGTAAACCATTATAACTCATAGCTAATCAAGCATGGCACAAGCAACCATAATCTCTAAATGTCATTGCAAATATGTTTACTTCATAATAGCTGACTCAGGAACGATGAATCATCATATTTACAAAAGCAAGAGAGGTCGAGTTCATACCAGCTTTTCTCATCCCAATAAGTCCATCATATGTCATCATTATTGCCTTTCACTTGCACGACCGAACGATGTGTATAATAATAAGAGTGCACGTGCATTGGACTAAGCTGGAATCTGCAAGCATTCAACTCAAGAGAGAAGACAAGTAATATGGGCTCTAAGTTAAATAAACAATCATGCATATAAGAGCCACTTCAACAATTTAATCATGGTCTTCTCCTACTGACCCCCAAAGAAAAGAAAAGAAATAAAAACTATTTACACGGGAAAGCTCCCAACAAGCAAAAGAAGAACGGGAAATAATTTTGGGTTTTCTTTTTAATTACTACAGCAAAGAGATAAACTACTACTAATTTTTTTGGTTTTTTCTTTTTAAGGTTTATTAAACACACAAGAAGAAAGCAGGAAAAAGAAAATAAACTAGCATGGATATTACAGTGAAAGAGTATGAGCACCGACATCTAGCAATGAGTGTGTGTGAACATGAATGTAATGTCGGTGGGAAATACGTACTCCCCCAAGCTTAGGCTTTTGGCCTAAGTTGGTCTATTGCCAGGGATAGCCTAGCGGATACCCGTAGGTGAAGCTGGGGTCATACTGTGATGCAGCGGCTATCGCCGCCTGAGCTGTAGCGTGGCGTCGAGCAGCCTCCGCTCTCCTCTCGTACTCATCTGCCTCCTCTCTGGTAATAATATATCTTCCTTTTGTCTGAGAATCAAAGAAGGCGGGAGCAGGAAGAGCAATATGGACTACATGTCGTTTGTTAAAGATTAGTCGATACTGGAGAGGTGGTTCAGTCCTCTCAGCAAACTGGTGGGAAACCATAGAATCAAAATCTAAATAAGTAGGGGGTAACTCCATATCATCCTCACGAATGTCTATCTCAAGAAAATTAGCTAAGTGGGTTGCATAAATTCCTCCAAAGAAATCTCCGTTATGTCTATTATGATGCAACCTACGAGCTACAATGGCTCCCATATGATAAGATTGGTCTCCTAACACAGCACTTCTGAGAATGCTGAGATCAGGGACACACATGTGACATGCTTCATCCTTAGCATTTATGCATCTACCTATCAAGAGAGCGAAATAATGTATAGCAGGAAAGTGAACGCTCCCTATAGTGGCTTGTGTTATATCTCTGGGTTCCCCCACAGTTATTCTAGCAAGAAAGTCTCTATATTCAGATTTAGGAGGATCCCTGACACTACCCCAAGATGGAAGTTTGCAAGCAGAAGTAAAATTCTCTAAGTCCATGGTATAAGATTTGTCATAAAGGTCAAACATGACTGAAGGAGAATTACGTGAAGATGAAAACTCAAACCTCCTCATAAATGAACTTGTGAGATCATGATACTGAGGGCATTTGTCAGCTTCGAAGTCCTCAAGACCGGCGTTATGCAAATATGCGCTAAATTCTTCTTTGATTCCTGCTTGATTCATAAAATTTTCCGAAGGCCATTCACAGGGCCTCACAGGAGCGTCTCTTGGTGGTTCCTTGTCAGCATCACGCATCGCAAGCCTGGGACCTTGCTTCCTTGAAGAACCACCTTGGAACATCTTCCTAAACATATTGTTTCCTCTGAAAAATTTCTGAATTTTTTAGTAGCTTCAAATAAAAGTAAACCAACTTCAATAAAATTGATAGCAACAACTCCCACAAGTGCCTAGAGCCTATATAAAGCATTAGAACTACTTGGAACCATATAAATTTGACATGCAAGCTCAAGAACATGGTCACCTATGCAGCACAAATTTGCAAAGAATAAAGCACTAGAACAAAAACTAATTGGACCAATGGAGGAGTTACATACCAAGGAACGATCTCCCCAAGCAGTTTTGCAAGAGGTGCTTTGAGCAAGGAGATCTAAAATCATAGCAACGGGGGCTGGAACTCGTGCTTGAGTTGGTTTTTCGTGTTTGTGTGAGGCAGAGAAAGAAGATGGGTGCAGGGTGATACGTCTCCAACGTATCTATAATTTTTGATTGCTCCATGCTACTTTATCTATTGTTTTGGACTATAATGGGCTTTATTTTCCACTTTTATATTATTTTTTGGACTAACCTATTAACTGGAGGCCCAGCCCAGAATTGCTGTTTTTTTCCTATTTCAGTATTTCGAAGAAACAGAATATCAAACAGAGTCCAAACGGAATGAAACCTTCGGGAACGTGATCTTCTCACCGAACGTGATCCAGGAGACTTGGACCCTACTCCAAGAAGCACCAGAGGCGGTCACGAGGGTGGAGGGCGCGCCCCCTACCTCGTGGGCCCCCTGACGCTCCACCGACGTACTCCTTCCTCCTATATATACCTACGTTCCCCCAATAGACCAGAGGGGGAGCGAAAAACCTAATTCCACCGCCGTACCTTCCTGTATCCACGAGATCCCATCTTGGGGCCTGTTCCGGAGCTCCTCCGGAGAGGGCATCCACCATGGAGGGCTTCTACATCAACACCATAGCCCTTCCGATGAAGTGTGAGTAGTTTAATTCAGACCTTCGGGTCCATAGCTAGTAGCTAGATGGTTTCTTCTCTCTTTTTGGATCTCAATACAATGTTCTCCCCCTTCTTTCATGGAGATCTATTCGATGTAATCTTCTTTTTGCGGTGTGTTTGTTGAGACCGATGAATTGTGGGTTTATGATCCAGCTTATCTATGAATGATATTTAAATCTTTTCTGAATTCTTTTATGTATGATTGAGTTATCTTTGCAAGTCTCTTCGAATTATCCATTTGGTTTGGCCAACTAGATTGGTAGTTCTTGCAATGGGAGAAGTGCATGGCTTTGGGTTTAATCTTGCGGTGTCCTTACCCAGTGACAGAAAGGGTTGCAAGGCACGTATTGTATTGTTGCCATCGAGGATAACAAGATGGGGTATTTATCATATTGCATGAATTTATTCCTCTACATCATGTCATCTTGCTTAAGGCGTTACTCTGTTTTTAACTTAATACTCTAGATGCATGCTGGATAGCGGTCGATGAGTGTAGTAATAGTAGTAGATGCAGAATCGTTTCGGTCTACTTGTCTTGGACGTGATGCCTATATACATGATCATACCTAGATAACCTCATAACTATGCTCAATTCTATCAATTTCTCAACAGTAATTTGTTCACCCATCGTAGAATATCTATGCTCTTGAGAGAAGCCACTAGTGAAACCTATGGCCCCCGGGTCTATTCTCATCATATCAATCTCCATCACTTTATTTACTTGCTTTGCTTTTAATTTTTACTTTGCATCTTTATACCAAAAATACCAAAAATATTATCTCCATCAGATCTCACTCTCGTAAGTGACCCTGAAGGGTGACAACCCCTAATCGCGTTGGTTGCGAGTAGCTATCGTTTTGTGCAGGTACGAGGGACTTGTGCGTGACCTCCTACTGGATTGATACCTTGGTTCTCAAAAACTGAGGGAAATACTTACGCTACTGTGCTGCATCATCCTCTCCTCTTCGGGGAAAACCAATGCAAGCTCGAGACGTAGCACAGGGATAAGTGGAGGAGGGCCACCGTGGGCCCACGAGGTAGGGGGCGCGCCCTCCACCCTCGTGGCCAGGTGGCAGCTCCCCCCGCGGTAATTTTTGCACAGTAAATCCTCAAATATTCCCGAAAAAATCATATTAAATTGGTATGGCATTCCGAGGACTTTTATTTTCGGGATATTTTTATATTGCATGGATAAGTCAGGAAACATACAGAAAAAATACTATTTTACTTTATTTCTACTAAATAATAGAAAATATAAAGAGGGTACATAAGGTTGTGCTTCTAGTTTCATCCATCTCGTGATCATCAAAATGAACCCACTAACAAGGTTGATCAAGTCTTGTTAACAAACTCATTCCGAATAATCACGAAACCGGAGAAATTTCAAATAACACTAAGTTACCTCAACGGGGATATGAAAATCCCCAACAATAAGAATACCATACCTTTTCTTGACAGTAGGGAGAGGAAATTCAAAACCTCCAAATATAATCGATGGAATTTTTCCAATAGAGTTGATACTATAAAATTGAGGTTGTTTCATTGGAAAGTGTACCATGTGCTCATTGCCATTAACATGAAAAGTGACATTGCCTTTGTTGCAATCAATAACAGCCCCTGCAGTATTAAGGAAAGGTCTTCCAAGAATAATAGACATACTATCATCCTCGGGAATATCAAGAATAACAAAGTCCATTAAAATAGTAACGTTCGCAACTACAACAGGCACATCCTCACAAATACCGACAGGTATAGCAGTTGATTTATCAGCCATTTGCAAAGATATTTCAGTAGGTGTCAACTTAATCAAGTCAAGTCTACGATATAAAGAGAGAGGCATAACACTAACACCGGCTCCAAGATCACATAAAGCAGTTTTAACATAATTTCTCTTAATGGAGCATGGTATAGTAGGTACTCCTGTATCTCCAAGTTTCTTTGGTACTCCACCCTTAAAAATATAATTAGCAAGCATGGTGGAAATTTCAGCTTCTGGTATCTTTCTTTTATTAGCAATGATATCCTTCATATACTTAGCATAAGGATTTGTTTTGAGCACATCGGTTAATCACATACGCAAAAAGATGGGTCTAATCATTTCAGTAAAGCGCTCAAAATCCTCATCATCCTTTTTCTTGGATGGTTTCGGAGGAAAAGGCATGGGTTTTTGAACCCATGGTTCCCTTTCTTTACCATGTTTCCTAGCAACGAAGTCTCTTTTATCATAACGTTGATTCTTTGATTATGGGTTATCAAGATCAACAACAGGTTCAACTTCTAAATCATTATCATTACTAGGTTGAGCATCAACATGAACATTATCAGTAACATTATCACTAGGTTCTTGTTCATTACCAGATTGTGTTTCAGCATCAGACATAGAGATACCATTTGGATTCTCAGGTGGTTCAGCAATAGGTTCACTAGAAGTTTGCAAAGTTCTATCATTTTTCTTTTTCTTCCTTTTAGAAGAACTAGGTACATTAATATTATTTCTCTGAAAATCTTGCTCGATTCTCTTAGGGTGGCCTTCAGGATACAAAGGTTCCTGAGTCATTCTACCAGTTCTAGTAGCCACTCTAACAACATAACCATTTTTCTTACCATTCATTTCATCAAGCACTTCTTTCTGAGCTTGAAGTACTTGTTCTACTTGAGTGGTACCATAGAAGCATGTTTGCTAACAAGTTTAAGTTCACCTCTAGTATTAGCCATATAATCACCCAAGCGTTTAATCATAAAGGTATTCTGTTTTAATTTTCTACCAAAATAAGCATTAAAGTCATCTTGCTTAAACATAAAGTCATCAAACTCATCCAAACACTGACTAGCAATTTTAGTAGGAGGGACTTCAACTTTATCATATTTATAGAGAGAATTTACCTTTACTACCTGTGTCGGGATATCAGGATCAGGAGGTTCTTCAGTGAATAAGGAATTGAGATCATATACTTCTTCAATAGGCGGTAAATTAAGACCGTGTATTTCTTCAATAGGAGGTAAATTCTTAACATCTTCAGCTTTAATACCTTTTTCTTTCATAGATTTCTTTGCCTCTTGCATATCTTCGGGACTGAGAAATAGAACACCTCTCTTATTCGGAGTTGGTTTAGGAATAGGCTCAGTAATTGGCTCTGGAGCTGGCTCAAGAGGTGGCTCGGGAGGTGCCCAACTATTTTCATTTGTCAACATATTGTTCAATAGAATTTCAGCTTCATCCGGTGTTCTTCCCCTGAAAAGAGAGCCAGCACAACTATCTAGGTAATCTCTAGAAGTATCAGTTAGTCCATTATAAAAGATATCAAGTATTTCAGGTTTCTTAAGAGGATGATCAGTCAAATCATTAAGTAACTTGAGAAGCCTCCCCCAAGCTTGTGGGAGACTCTCTTCTTCAATTTCCACGAAGTTGTATATTTCCCTCAAAGCAGGTTGTTTCTTATGAGCAGGGAAATATTTAGCAGAGAAGTAATAAATCATATCCTGGGGACTACGCACACAACCAGGATCAAGAGAATTAAACCATACCTTAGCATCACCCTTTAATGAGAACGGAAATATTTTGAGTAAATAAAGGTAGCGCGATCTCTCATCATTAGTAAACAGGGCGGCTATATCATTTAACTTAGTAAGATGTGCCACAACAGTTTCAGATTCACAGCCATAGAAAGGATCAGATTCAACCAAAGTAATTATATCTGGATCAACAGAAAATTCATAATAATCCTTATCGGGAACACAGATAGGTGAAGTAGCAAAAGCAGGGTCGGGTCTCATTCTATCTCTAAGAGATTCTTTACTCCATTTAACTAGCAACCTCTTAAGTTCGTATCTATCATATTCAGATTCAATAATTTCTCTTTCTCTAGACCTAGCAATTTGTTCATCTAGAAATTCACCAAGGGGCACAGTAGTATCAAACATAGAAGTAGTTTCATCATAAGTATCATGCATAGCAGAAGTGGCATCATCAATAACATGCGACATATCAGAATTCATAGCAGTAGCAGGTTTAGGTGTCGCAAGCTTACTTATAACGGAAGGAGAATCTAGTGCAGATCTAGATGGCAGTTCCTTACCTCCCCTCGTAGTTGAGGGCAAAATAGTAGTTCGATCATCTTTCAAGTTCTTCATAGTGTCCAGCAGATATAAATCCCAAGTGACTCAAAGAATAGAGCTATGCTCCCCGGCAACGGCGCCAGAAAAAGGTCTTGATAACCCACAAGTATAGGGGATCGCAACAGTTTTCTAGGGTAGAGTATTCAACCCAAATTTATTGATTCGACACAAGGGGAGCCAAAGAATATTCTCAAGTATTAGCAGCTGAGTTGCCAATTCAACCACACCTGGAAACTTAGTATCTGCGGCAAAGTGTTTAATAGCAAAGTAATATGATAGTGGTGGTAACAGTAACAAAAGTAAAGACAACAAAAGTAATGTTTTTGGTATTTTTTAGTGATTGTAACAGTAGCAACGGAAAAGTAAATAAGCGAGACCAGTATATGGAAAACTCGTAGGCACCGGATTAGTGATGGATAATTATGCCGGATGCGGTTCGTCATGTAACAGTCATAACATAGGGTGACACAGAACTAGCTCTGATTCATCAATGTAATGTAGGCATGTATTCCGTATATAGTCATACGTGCTTATGGAAAAGAACTTGCATGACATCTTTTATCCTACCCTCCCGTGGCAGCGGGGTCCTATTGGAAACTAAGGGATATTAAGGCCTCCTTTTAATAGAGAACCGGAACAAAGCATTAGCACATAGTGAATACATGAACTCCTCAAATTATGGTCATCACCGGGAGTGGTCCCGATTATTGTCACTTCGGGGTTGCCGGATCATAACACATAGTAGGTGACTATAGACTTGCAAGATAGGATCAAGAACACACATATATTTATGAAAACATAATAGGTTCAGATCTGAAATCATGGCACTTGGGCCCTAGTGACAAGCATTAAGCATAGCAAAGTCATAGCAACATCAATCTCAGAACATAGTGGATACTAGGGATCAAACCCTAACGAAACTGACTCGATTACATGATAAATCTCATCGAACCCATCACCGTCCAGCAAGCCTATGATGGAATTACTCACGCACGGCGGTGAGCATCATGAAATTGGTGATGGAGGATGGTTGATGATGACGACGGCGACGAATCCCCCGCTCCGAAGCCCCGAACGGACTCCAGATCAGCCCTCCCGAGAGAGATTAGGGCTTGGCGGTGGCTCCGTATCATAAAACGCGATGATTTCTTCCCTCTGATTTATTTCTCCCCGAAAGCCAATATATGGAGTTGGAGTTGGCGTCGGAGGGCCACTAGGGGGCCCACGAGGTAGGAGGGCGCGCCCAGGAGGGGGGGGGGGCGCCCCCACCCTCGTGAACAGGGTGTGGGCCGCCTAGTCTTCATCTTTGGCGAGGATTTTTTATTATTTATTCTAAGATATTCCGTGGAGTTTCAGGTCATTCCGAGAACTTTTGTTTTCTGCACATAAAACAACATCATGGCAATTCTGCTGAAAACATCATCAGTCCGGGTTAGTTCCATTCAAATCATACAAGTTAGAGTCCAAAACAAGGGCAAAAGTGTTTGGAAAAGTAGATACGACGGAGACGTATCAGCCATTCCAAGGACTCTTGATATTCACCCCCTTTATAAAAGGGGTCGAGGCCTATGCCTCTTTTCCACCTTCCTCGCGCCTTCCTGCACCTCGAGTTCTAACACCCGAAACCCAAGCTTCAACACCCCAGATCCTCCAACATGTCCGGATCCGTCCCTCAAGGCCAGTGGGTAGCCTCTTCGATTCAGGAGGACGACATCGTGAAGCTTAGGGAGGTTGGATACCTGACCACCGATATCCAACACAGGCTTCTTGCACCAGGGCAGGTCATCCCCACACCGGAGCCTAATGAGTGCGTCGTTTTTGTCCCGCACTTCCTCCGTGGCCTGGGCTTCACCCTCGATCCCTTCGTGAGGGGGGTCATGTTCTATTATGGGTTGGATTTTCATGATCTGGCTCCAGACGCTATCTTCCATATCTCGTCATTCATTATCGTGTGCGAGGCCTTTCTCCACGTCACCCCACACTTCGGCTTATGGCTCAAGACCTTCAATGTGACGCCGAAGATGATCAAGGGGCGACATGTGGAGTGCGGAGGTGCCGTAATAAGCAGAAACACCGATGCCCCATGGCCAGAGGGTTCTTTCCCAGAAGTATCTGATGTATGGCAACGGAGGTGGTTTTATGTCACGGCTCCCAGAGGCACAAAGTGGGTGGCTGCTCCCGAGTTTCGCTCGGGCCCTTCGTCACATTTGGCATCTTGGACAGACGTGGGATGAAATTGGGGGCCCGCTGGTGATGTACCAGTACTGCAGAATCGCATTCGGGAGCTTCTTGAGAGGGACATTAACCTTGTCAGCATAATGCAAGTGATGTTAATCCGATGGATGTTGCCGTGCCAACGCCGGCCTCTCCGGATGTGGGAGTTCAATCCGGAGGGTCCGCGGACTGTCAAGCACTTCTTCGGCTTGAAGCTCGAAGAGATGTGCAAATTATTCTTCGGATAGAAAGTGGTGTGTCCGGACACCACCGAGGATGCGGGCCTAAGCTGCAATCGCCTAGATACCCAAGTAAGTAGCCTTGATATCGGACATCCTGTTTTGTACTTGTCATGATTGTTCATTCTGAAAATCATCCGCGTCCAGGAATGGCTCAGCAAGGCGGAGAGAATCAGGTGTCCGGCGCCACTTCCCGAAGGCTCGCCCGCCCCCACCATGGCCAAGATGCTCGACCGTTCAGCAGAATGCCCTCGGGGAAAGACAAGGGGAGGAACAAAGAAACCTAACCCCACATGCTACGCATCCGAACCGGGGGAATTGTTACCTCCCCCAAGGAGTATAGTCGGGGAGGGAAGGCTAAGGCCTCCTCCCCGCGCGGGAAGAAGAGGGCCACCTCCGAAGATTTGGAGGCAGAGATTCCAAAATCAGGGAAAAATATATCCCCAGGGGGCCTTGCCCTGACGGGCACCCTCACCGCATCATGCCCTCCAACGGGCCAGCCCTCCACCAAGCTATAAGTTAATCTACAATCCGAAGGTACTGTGTTTCTCCTAGATCAATAACCAGGATTCAACTTTTTGCAGTCCGGCCAGCAGCTCCTCTCAACAGGGTTCGTCTTCGGGGGTCCTTCCTCCGGAGATGATGGAGAGCGAGACCCCACCCCCTTCTCCGACTCATGAAGTGGGCGACACTGAGGTGTCGTCACAGAGGAGTCCGGGTCTGCCAAAGCCGGAAGTCAATTCGTCAGCCGCCCTACACCCGGAGCATTTGGCTACAACGGGGGGCGATGGGAAGAGTCCGACGTAGTTTGATGTCCGACCGGACGTACCGATGGGCTTGCTGGAGCGAGCCGCGCTCTCGGAGGAGCACCGCTCATTAATGAGCGCGGTGCTCAAGAAGATTTCATCCGCTACAAGCGGTTTGAATGAAGCATTCACAAGCCTGCTCAGAGGCTTTGAGGTATGTAATGGACAATACACTATTTCTTTGGTTGTAAGGCACGCGCTAGGTGTGCTACATATAGATAGTAGCCCCTGATACTCTGGTTGCCTGCCCTAGGTGGCAAACGGGGGATCATAAACCAATGATCGTGCTGTGAATGTGTGCAGATACCTGTGGGTCCGGCAACCGGCCCGTCCGTTGAAGTTGCCGAGTTGACGAGGCAAATTGGGTCGATTGATGCCGATATCACACTGGTGAATGAGCGGCTGGATAAATCACAAGGTATGTGCCCTATCTCCCTTTGTATAGGAAAATATTAAGGCGGCATATATTAATGTAATATGTTCGGACTGCAGATGGTGCTGCTACCGTGGAGGCCCTGAGGGCGGAACTTGCTCAAGCCAAGGAACAAGCTCGGGTTAGCAATGCGGCTGCCCTAAAGGCGGCCGAGGAATTGAGGGCCGAACAGGCTGCTCATCGCCGAAGCGAGGAAAAGATAGCCGAAATGGCTATTGGATTAAAAGATGCCGCTGACCGGTATGAGCTCCTGAAAAATGAGCGTGAGGATAATTTGGCCGAACTGAACAAGGCACTAAATGCCACCAAGGAAATCCGGACCGAGCTCAGGGGTGCGCAGGAGGAGCTTCGACAAGCCGGTGAAATCGCGGCTGGGGGCTCCTATGTACTGCGGACGAAATTTTTCGATCCGAAGTACGCTTCCCTGGATGGACGCTGGAGTCCTGCGGACGCATATGCGGATTTGGCGAAGAGTACGGCTGATGCCGCAGACTTCTTCAAAGTTCAAGGTGACAAGGAAGTGGAGAAGCTTTTCTGGTTGCAATTGCATGCTCCTACTTGCCCGCTGCCGTTGAGTGACAAGATGGCTGCTGTAGCGGAGCTTCATAGGCTGTTTGGGCTTGCAATGCGGTCTGTAATAGACCATCTTTGGCCAAAGGGGCCTAAGCCGGACAGTTACTTTGGTTTAGTGCAACAGTTCCTTGGGGCCGTGCCTCGGATCGATGCCATGAGGAGGTCGGCGTGTATAGAGGGTGCACGGATGGCTCTCGCCCGCATTAAAGCCTATTGGACGGATATGGATGCCACTATGGTAGCGGCCCAGGATCCGGTGGGGGGCCAATATCTGGCCGAGCACTATTTGGTGCAGGTCACAGAAGGTGCCCGTCTAATAGAGGTGCAGTGCTCGAAGAATGTCTTGTTCAAATGATGAATGAAATCATTGTAGAAACAATGTTTATTTTGATTATGAGGCTATATTTATACCGTTTGCCTGAAAATATGATTATGTCCCCTGTGCGGCCGTTTATATATATGTATATATAAATATGTAATCCAAAAGTTAGCAGTCGTTGGCTTCAGTCCCCACGCATACAATGCGGGGGTGTTCAAGAAGAAATATGCTTAATCACTCTTGATCCAACGTCTTGGTCCATTAAGGAGGTGATCGCACGACGAACTAGGCAACCGGACTATATAGCTGTAACACTTTCGCTTAGCCACGGGATTCTAAAGTGGGGCTACTATGTAGCCCCTGGTACCTTCGCGTGCATCCGAATACGGGCGCGTATGTACCTGGCTAGGAAATGGCCCTTCGTTAATGCGGAGGAATCCTAAAGATTCTGGTGAGTCCTCGAGTGGTTGAATAGTCTCTCGCTGCATCATGACAGTCAGTTTTGGGCTTTCTCTACTGAGGTGCTCATCCGGGATAACTAGGGCACAATTGCAGTAGTTCTCCTTTGGCCACCTTAGCTGATAATAGCGGAACGTAAGGCGGCAAACCCAGGAGCCGAGCAAACCCAACATTTGACCAAAGACATGATTCGGAGCTGATGCATATAAGGCCTAACTCGTGACGCCGAACACTCTCGAAGGTATTCGGACTTTATAATATATGATGGGCTCAAGAATGCCTATTCATTATAAACCCTGTGTTTCCAGGTACGTGCGTTAATCTGTCGTGATGAAATGCCAAAAATGGCAGTATCCTCTGTGGGTATGGAACCCATGGGATGGTTAAACAACAAGAGGCAATAGAAAAGGTTTACACATGGGCTTAATCTAGAAAGAAACCTGTTGAACGGGGCCCTGCTGCACGTCCACGCCTTTGTCTCCGTTGTGCCGTATCCTGGAAGGGTATCGCGCGAATGTTGTATGTGGAAAAACTCATAGGAGGTTACAATGTTAGTACGCGATGGGTAGTAAAAAGTGTAAGTTGTTGGCCTGCCAATAAGGTTGAGCCAAGTGTGGGGCTTTATTAGGTAGTTATAGCCCCTAGTATCCTCTATAGGATTACGTATATGGTGCCCTGGCTCGATCTGGGCTACCAGACTTGTCTAACCGTGTCCATGGTCTTAACGACCGGTCATGTTTGTTTGATGTTGGAGGTCGCTTTATAGTCCGGCCGCGAGGGCCGTCGCATATTCCTCTGCGCGTGACGAGTGCTCTGTTATTCCACTGATGGTGATGACTCCACGTGGACCGGGCATCTTAAGTGTAAGGTAGCCATAGTGTGGCAATGCATTGAAGTGGGCGAAGGCCGTTCTTCCGAGCACTGCGTGATAGTCGCTTTGGAAGGGTGCGATGATGAAGAGTAGTTCTTCGCTTCTGGAGTTGCCTGGAGAGCCGAATGTTACCTCCAGTATGACGGAGCCCCTGCTGTAGGCTTCAACGCCTGGTGTCACCCCTTCAAAGGTGGTGTTGCTTTGGCTAGTTCTGGATGGGTTTATCCCCATCTTGCGAACAGTGTCCTCGTGTATTAAATTGAGACTACTGCCGCCGTCTATAAGGACCCGGGTGAGACGGTATCCGTCGATCATTGGGTCAAGCACCAAGGCCTCTGATCCGCCACGCCAAATACTAGTCCGGCCATCCAAGTGATCGAAAGTGATCGGATAAGACATCCAGTAGTTAGGTGTGGGTATGATGGGCTCTGTATCGTGCGCGTCTCTATGCGCGCGTTTGTGCCCCCTCATGGATGTATGAGTCGCGTGGATCATGTTTACTGTTTTAACCTCTAGAGGGAATTTTTTCTACCTCCCAGTGTTCGGTTGGCGAGGTTCATCCTCGTCTTCACTTGGTGTTTCCCTTCCCTTGTGTTCGGCGTTTAGTTTGCCGGCCTGCTTGAAGACCCAGCACTCTCTGTGCGTGTGGTTCGCAGGTTTGTCGGGGGTGCCATAAATTTGGCATAGTCTATCTAGGACTCTGTTCAGACCGGACGGTCCCTCTTTACTGCCTTTAGATGACTTATTTTGCAGGTTAGGTCGAGAGCCCCTGAATCCGGCATTAACCGTTGTGTTGTCCTGGCTCTCTTCCTTGCTTTCGCGTTTGTTTTTATTACGCCTTGGCTTCCCGTTGCCGTCCCTTATTTCGGATGTGCTGGGGTCGCTGGTGCCTTTACGGGCTAGCCAGCTATCTTCACCTGCGCAAAAGCGGGTAATAAGGCTTGTTAGGGCTGCCATTGTCCTACGCTTTTCTTGGCCGAGGTGTCTGGCGAGCCACTCGTCACGGATGCTATGTTTGAATGCCGCTAAGGCTTCGGCATCCAGACAATCAACAATTTGATTCTTCTTAGTGAGGAATCTGTTCCAAAGCTTGCGGGTGGACTCTCCGGGCTATTGGACTATGTGATTTAAGTCGTCAGCATCCGGAGGCCGGACATAGGTCCCTTGAAAATTGGCCCTGAAGGCGTCTTCGAGTTCTTCCCAGCTCCCAATAGAATTTTCGGGAAGGCTTTTCAACCAGTGCCGAGCTGGTCCCTTCAGTTTAAGGGGGAGGTATTTGATGGCGTGGAGGTCATCCCCACGAGCCATATGTATGTGCAGGATAAAGTCCTCAATCTAGACCCCTGGGTCTGTCGTTCCGTTGTATGCCTCTATGTTCACAGGTTTAAAGCCTCGTGGGAATTCATGGTCCAGTACTTCATCAGTAAAGCAAAGGGGGTGAGCAGCCCCTCTGTATTTGGACGTACTGTGGCATGCCATCGGCTGTTGTTGTGTTCGGTGTTTATTCCGAACTGGTATTTGGTTGTCATAACTGTTTTGACGACCACAGTCCCCCGCCAGGGTGTGTCCTTTAGATCCGTAGATGGACCTAGCTGCGCCAGCTTTCTTATCTAGGTGCTCACGTAGATCGTGCGCATCTTCGCTAGTTGCTTTATTGCGGTTATGAAGTGGTACGTCTTGTCTCCTGGTCGTGTTATTCTTTGGTGGAATGGCCTCGTCGTCGAATTCTGGCAGTAGCTTACGTTTTGGGTAGCTCCTTGTGTGGCGATTGTCGCCATATCTTTTTTCAGTGTCTAGCACTTTGTTCCATCTGCGATTGAGCGCTTCCTATGCGGCTTTAAGCCGTTGCTTCTACCTCTTCAGACTTCTCGCTATGGCCATAAGCTTTCTGTGGAGGTTCTCTCGTTCCACGTGTTCTTCCGGAATGATGAATGCGTCATCGTCCGGACTGTCTTCTTGTCCTGGGCCGGTTTGATGAACTCGTCCCTCTGGATCATTGTCTTCGGGCGTCTGCTCTGAGCTATGTTCGGCGTGACCTGGTTCGTCCTGCTCCATTGCTGGTTCCGTTTGGTCGTTGTTTCCTTCGGGGTTGACCGGAGTATCCATCCTTCTGGCGCTCTTGCTGATATTTTTACTGTTGCTGGATTGGGAACGGCGTCTGCGCCGTCACTTTGGTTTTTGCCCAGGTGTTTTGTCTTCCGGATTGTCACCATCGTCTTCCTTGGGCGTATCCACCATGTATATGTCATGTGACGAGGCGGGAATCCCGTATCCATAGATTCTGAGTCTTCTCCTGCATCGTCGTCCATACCGTCGATGCCTTCGGAGTCGAAGTCAAGCACGTCGGTTAACTCATCAACCATGGCTATGAAGTGGGTGGTGGGTGGGCAACGAATTTCTTTGTCGCCTGCCTCCCACTTGAGCCAGACATAGTTCGGCCCGGAATTCTCTGTCAGAGAGAGAATTTTTAATGAGTGTAGTATGTCACCAAAGGGCGAGTGCTGGAAGATGTCCGCAACGGTGAACTCCATTACCGGGGCCCAACCAGGCTTGGTGGGCTCGGGAGTGCGCGGACTGGGACCTACAACCGGATACGAATCCGGGGGCCCGGAGTCACAGGCTTTCCCAGAAGTGGAGCCTGTGTTTGGCTCCATCGCCGATGAGGGCACGGCCTATGGGGCGGGGTCCAGCCCTCCGTCCTTAGTTAACGCAACCTACCCCGGGTTTAGATCCGAGGCTTCTGCCAGGGTGATATCCCGAGCATCATGTGACAGCAGGTCTAAGCCGTGCTCATCATGGCTATTCGGCGCTCCTGACGCGATCTGCTCCAGATGACCAAGCGAATCGGTCCGCAGTGTGAAGCCACCGAACACGAAGATCTGTCTGGGGAGGAAAGTCTCACCCTGGACAACATCGTTGATGATGATTGAAGGAGCCATCAAGCCTTGCGGCGACGTCACAGAGGAACTCTCAGTGAAAGCCCCAATGTCGGTGTCAAAACCGGCGGATCTCGGGTAGGGGGTCCCGATCTGTGCGTCAAGGCTGATGGTAACAGGAAGCAAGGGACACAGATGTTTACCCAGGTTCGGGCCCTCTCGATGGAGGTAAAACCCTACTTCCTGCTTGATTAATATTTATGATATGGGTAGTACAAGAGTAGATCTACCACGAGATCGTAGAGGCTAAACCCTAGATGCTAGCCTATGATGGTATGATTGTAATTGTGATCGGCCTTCTAAGGACCAACCTCTCCGGTTTATATAGACACCGGAGAGGGCTAGGGTTTACATGGAGTCGGTTACAAGGAAGGAAATATAATATCCGGATCGCCAAGCTTGCCTTCCACGCAAAAGAGAGTCCCATCCGGACACGGGACGAAGTCTTGAGTCTTGTATCTTCACGCTTCAATAGTCCGAACATTGTACACAGTCCGGCTATCCGGATACCCCCTAATCCAGGACTCCCTCAGTCAAGACGTGATGAGATATAAGTTTTTGTATGAGATGATCTTGTTTTGTTGAAGTTATCGGCAACTGGCAGAAGCCTTATGGTTGTCTCTTTATTGCATAAGATGCAAGCGCCAAATAATTGCTTTGCTTTATCGTTATGCGATAGCAATAGTTGCAAGAGCAATAGTTGACGAGACGACCATGTGACGACACATTGATATAGATCAAGATGATGGAGATCATGGTGTCATGCCGGTGACAATGGAGATCATGACGATGCTTTGGAGATGGAGATCAAAGGCAAAAGATGATGATGGCCATATCATGTCACATATTTTGATTACATGTGATGTTTATCTTTTATGCTTCTTATTTTTCTTAGTTCGGCGGTAGCATTATAAGATGACCCCTTACTAAATTTCAAGGTACAAGTGTTCTCCCTGAGTATGCACCGTTGCCAAAGTTCGTCGTGACGAGACACCACGTGATGATCGGGTGTGATAAGCTCTGCGTTCACATACAATGGGTGCAAGCCAGTTTTGCACACGCAGAAATACTCGGGTTAAACTTGACGAGCCTAACATACGCAGATATGGCCTCGGAACACTGGAGACCGAAAGGTCGAGCGTGAATCATATGGCAACATAGTGATGTTCACCATTGAAAACTACTCCATCTCACGTGATGATCAGACATGGTTTAGTTGATTTGGATCACGTGATCACTTAGATGATTAGAGGGATGTCTATCTAAGTGGGAGTTCTTAAGTAATATGATTAATTGAACTTTAATTTATCATGAACTTAGTCCTAATAGTATTTTGCAAATTATGTTGTAGATCAATAGCTCGCGTTATAGCTTCCCTTTATTTTTGATATGTTCCTAGAGAAAACTAAGTTTAAAGATGATAGTAGCAATGATGCGGACTGGGTCCATGATCTGAGGTTTATCCTCATTGCTGCACAAAAGAATTATGTCCTTGATGCACCGCTAGGTGACTAACCTATTGCAGGAGCATATGCAGACATTATGAACGTTTGGCTAGCTAAATATGATGACTACTTGATAGTTTAGTGCACCATGCTTTCCGGCTTAGAACCGGGACTTCGAAAATGTTTTTGAAACGTCACAGAGCATATGAGATGTTCCAAGAGCTGAAATTGGTATTTCAGAGTCATGTCCGTGTCAAGAGGAATGAGACTTCTGACAAATACTTTGCCTAAAAGTTGGAGGAGAATTGCTCAACTAGTGATCATGTGCTCAGAATGTCTGGGTACTACAATCACTTGAATCAAGTGGGAGTTAATTTTCCAGATAAGATAGTGATTGACAGAGTTCTCTAGTCACCATCACCAAGTTACTGGAACTTCATGATGAACTATAGTATGCAAGGGATGACGAAAACGATTCCCGAGCTCTTCGTGATGTTGAAATCAACGAAGGTAGAAATCAAGCATCAAGTGTTGATGATTGACAAGACCACTAGTTTCAAGAAAAAGGCAAAGGGAAAGAAAGGGAACTTCAAGTAGAATGGCAAGTAAGTTTTCACTCCCGTGAAGAAACCCAAAGCTGGACCAAAGCCTGAAACTGAGTGATTCTACTGCAAAGGAAATGGTCACTGGAAGCGGAAATGCCCTGAATATTTGGTAGATAAGAAGGATGGCAAAGTGAACAAGGGTATATTTGATATACAGGTTATTGATGTGTACCTTACTAGTGTTTATAGTAGCCCCTGGGTATTTGATATTTGTTCGATTGCTAAGATTAGTAACTCGAAACAGGAGTTACAGAATAAACAAAGACTAGTTGAGGGTGAAGTGATGATGTATGTTGGAAGTGGTTCCAAGATTGATATGATCATCATCGCACACTCCCTATTCCTTCAAGATTAGTGTTGAACCTAAATAAATGTTATTTGGTGTTTGCATTGAGCATAAATATGATTAGATCATGTTTATTGTGATACGATTATTCATCTAAGATAGAGAATAAATTGTTATTCTGTTTACAAGAATAAAACCTTCTATGGTCATACACCCAATGTTGATGGTTTATTGAATCTTGATCGTAGTGATACACATATTCATAATATTGATGCCAAAAGATGCAAAGTTGATAATGATAGTGCAACATATTTGTGGCACTGCCATTTGGGTCATATCGGTGTAAAGCACATGAAGAAACTCCATAAAGATGGACTTTTGGAATCACTTGATTATGAATCATTTGATGCTTGCGAACCGTGCCTTATGGGCAAGATGACTAAAACTTCGTTCTCCGGTACAATGGAATGAGCTAATGACTTATTGAAAATAATACATACTGATGTATGCAGTCCAATGAGTATTGATGCTCATGGCGGGTATCATTATTTTCCGACCTTCACAGATGATTTGAGTAGATATGGGTATATCTACTTAATGAAACACAAGTCAGAAACATTTGAAATGTTCAAAGAATTTCAAAGTGAAGTGTATAATCATCGTAACAAGAAAATAAAAGTTTCTACAATCTGATTGTGGAGGAAAATATTTGAGTTACGAGTTTGGCCTTCATTTAAAACAATGTGGAATAGTTTCACAGCTCACGCCACGTGGAACACCACAGTGTAATGGTGTGTCCGAACGTTGTAACCGCACTTTATTGGATATGGTGCGATCTATTATGTCTCATACCAATTTACCACTATCGTTTTGGGGTTATGCATTAGAGACAACTACATTCACTTTAAATATGGCACCATCAAAATCTGTTGAGACGCCGCCTTATGAACTGTGGTTTGGCAATAAACCAAAGTTGTCGTTTCTTAAAGTTTGGGGCTGCGATGCTTATGTGAAAGAGCTTCAACCTGATAAGCTCAAACCCAAATCGGAGAAGTGCGTCTTCATAGAATACCCAAAGGAAACTTTTGGGTACACCTTCTATCACATGATCCGAAGGCAAGGTATTCGTTGCTAAGAATGGATCCTTTCTAGAGAAGGAGTTTCTCTCGAAAGAAGTGAGTGGGAGGAATGTAAAACTTGATGAGGTAATTGTACCTTCTCCCGAATTGGAAAGTAGTTTATCACAGAAATCAGTTCTAGTGATTCCTACACCAATTAGTGAGGAAGCTAATGATGACGATCATGAAGTTCAGATCAAGTTACTACCGAACTTCGTAGATCTTACAGATTAAGATCCGCACCAGAGTGGTACGATAATCCTATTCTGGAAGTCATGTTACTAGACCATGATGAACCTACAAACTATGAGGAAGCGATGATGAGCCTAGATTCTACGAAATGGCTTGAGGCCATGAAATCTGAGATGGGATCCATGTATGAGAACAAAGTGTGGACTTTGGTGGACTTGCCCGATGATCGGCAGTCCATAGAAAATAAATGGATCTTCAAAAGGAAGACGGACACTGATAGTAGTGTTACTATCTAAAAGCTTGATTTGTCGGAAAAGGTTTCTGACAAGTTCAAGGTGTTGACTACAATGAGATTTTCTCAACTGTAACAATGCTTAAATTTGTCTGAATCATGTTAGCAGTTGCCATATTTTATGAAATCTGGCAGATGGATGTCAAAATTGCATTCCTGAATAGATTTCTGGAAGAAGAGTTGTATATGATACAACTAGAAGGTTTTGTCGATCCAAAGGGTGCTAACAAAGTGTGCAAGCTCCAGCGATCCATTTGTGGACTGGTGCAAGCCTCTCAGAGTTGGAATAAACATTTTGATAGTGTGATTAAAGCATATGGTTTTATACAGACTTTTGGAGAAGCCTGTATTTACAAGAAAGTGAGTGGGAGCTCTATATCATTTCTAATATTATATGTGGATGGCATATTGTTGATTGGAAATGATATAGAATTTCTGGATAGCATAAAGGGATACTTGAATAAGATTTTTTCAATGAAAGACCTCGGTGAAGCTGCTTACATATTGGGAATCAAGATCTATAGAGATAGATCAAGACGTTTAATTGGACTTTCACAAAGCACATACCTTGGTAAAGTTTTGAAGAAGTTCAAAATGGATCAGTCAAAGAAAGGGTTCTTGTCTGTATTACAAGGTGTAAAGTTGAGTAAGACTCAAAGCCCGACCACAGCAGAAAATAGAAAGAGAATGAAAGTCATTCCCTATGCCACATTCATAGGTTCTATAAAGTATGCTGTGCTGAGTACCAGACCTATTGTGTACCCTGCCCTGAGTTTGGCAAGGGAGTACAATTTGGATCTAGGAGTAGATCACTGGACAGTGGTCAAAGATTATCCTTAGTGAGGACTAAGGAAATATTTCTCGATTATGGAGGTGATGAAAGAGCTCGTTGTAAAGAGTTACATCGATGCAAGCTTTTACACCGATCCAGATGACTCCAAGTCTCAATCTGGATACATATTGAAAGTGGGAGCAATTAGCTAGAGTAGCTCCATGCAGAGCATTGTAGACATAGAATATTTGCAAAATACATACGACTCTGAATGTGACAGACCCGTTGACTAAACTTCTCTCACGAGCAAAATATGATCACACCTTAGTACTCTTTGGGTGTTAATCACATAGCGATGTGAACTAGATTATTGACTCTAGTAAACCCTTTGGGTGTTGGTCACATGGCGATGTGAACTATGGGTGTTAATCACATACATATGTGAGTATCGGTGTTAAATCACATGGTGATGTGAACTAGATTATTGACTCTAGTGCAAGTGGGAGACTGAAGGAAATATGCCCTAGAGGCAGTAATAAAGTTATTATTTATTTCCTTATTTCATGATAAATGTTTATTATTCATGCTAGAATTGTATTAACCGGAAATTTAGTACATGTGTGAATACATAGACAAACAAAGTGTCACTAGTATGCCTCTACTTGACTAGCTCGTTGAATCAAAGATGGTTAAGTTTCCTAGCCATAGACATGAGTTATCATTTGATTAACGGGATCACATCATTAGAGAATGATGGGATTGACTTGACCCATTCTGTTAGCTTAGCACTTGATCGTTTAGTATGCTGCTATTGCTTTCTTCATAGCTTATACATGTTCCTATGACTATGAGATTATGCAACTCCCGAATACCGGAGGAACACTTTGTGTGCTACCAAATGTCACACCATAAAAGGGTGATTATAAAGGTGCTCTACAGGTGTCTCCGAAGGTGTTCGTTGGGTTGGCATAGATCGAGATTAGGATTTGTCACTCCGTGTTTCGGATAGGTATCTCTGGGCCCACTCGGTAATACTCATCACTATAAGCCTTGCAAGCATTGTGACTAATGAGTTAGTTGCGGGATGAAGTATTACAGAACGAGTAAAGAGACTTTCCGGTAACGAGATTGAACTAGGTATGATGATACCGATGACCGAATCTCGGGCAAGTAACATACCAATGACAAAGGGAACAACGTATGTTGTTATGCGGTTCGACCGATAAAGATCTTCGTAAAATATGTAGGAGCCAATATGGGCATCTAGGTTCCGCTATTGGTTATTGACCAGAGAGGTGTCTCGGTCATGTCTACATAGTTCTTGAACCCGTAGGGTCCACACGCTTAACGTTCCTTGATGATATAGTATTATATGAGTTATGTATGTTGGTGACCAAATGTTGTTCAGAGTCCCGGATATGATCATGGACATGACGAGGAACTCCGGAATTGTCCGGAGATAAAGATTGATATATGGGATAATAGTGTTTGGTCTCCGGAAGGGTTCTGGAATTCACCGGAAGGGGTTCCGGATGTTTTCCGAAATGTTTGGGTATGAGAACACTTTATTTGGGCCAAAGGGAAAGCCCACAAGGTTTTTGGAAAGCGCAAAAGGAAGTTTTGCGGAGTCTAGGGGCTAGATGCCAGGGTCCCTGGCGTCTGGGTCTAGACGCCGAGAACCCTGGCGTCTGGCCCTGGAGTCCAAGAAGGACTCTTGCCTTCCGGGTGAAACCGACTTTGTGGAGGCTTTCACTCCAAGTTTCGACCCCAAGGCTCAACATATAAATAGAGGGGTAGGGCTAGCGCCAAAGATATCAAGAAACACCAAGCCGTGTGCCAACAACCCCATCCCCTCTAGTTTATCCTCCGTCATAGTTTCCGTAGTGCTTAGGCGAAGCCCTGCGGAGATTGTTCTTCACCAACACCGTCACCATGCCGTCGTGCTGTCGGAACTCATCTACTACTTCGTCCGTCTTGCTGGATCAAGAAGGCGAGGACGTCATCGAGCTGAACATGTGCTGAACGCGGAGGTGCCGTATGTTTGGTACTTGATCGGGGTGGATCGTGAAGGTGTACGACTACATCAACCGCGTTGATAAATGCTTCCGCTTAGCGATCTTCAAGGGTATGAAGATACACTCCCCCTCTCGTTGCTATGCATCACATAGATAGATCTTGCTTGATCGTAGGAAAATTTTGAAATTACCACGTTCCCCAACAACAAGATCGTTATGTAATATAATGCTTGTTTATTTAAAATTTTACCTCCTGTGTAGCCGTATTGTGAAATCTGAGAGTTGGCTAGTCGTCGGCTTCTGCCCCCACGTAGATAGTACAGGGGTGTTCGGGATAAATCTAAACACTCTTTACTCCAAAGTTTGGTCCTTAAAGGAGGTGTTTAGCGCAACGAAGAAGGCAATCGGACTATGTGGCTTTATCACCCTCACTTAGCCATAGGAGTTTGACAGTAAAGATTTAGGCGCCGCCCCTAGTATTCGGAAATCCGAACTTGGGAAGCTATCAACACCTGATCAGATAAAAACCGATTTGTCACAAGATGCGGAGAAAATTGCAAAAGATTTAAAAACCTCTCGAACAGCTGACCGGCTCACGCCTCATCATGACAGTCAGCTTTCAGCTTTCTCTACTGAGGTGCTCACCCGGATGAACCAGGACACAATCGCAGTAGTTCTCCCTTTACTAACCTAGCCAATATAGCGGAATGTAAGGTAGCAAGCACAGGAGCCGGGCAACCCAACTATTGACCAAAAAGACATGATTCGAAGCCAATGCATATAATTCTATAAGTTCGGAGTGCCAAATTATACTATAAAAAGTGTTCTGACTTTGTTGCCGTATTATAGGGGCGTAATGGAGCCCCTGGCGAATTAAGACGTACCATAGTGTACAGGTGCAAAAAATATCAAGGAAAAAGGAAAATAAAGTAACAGGCTAATGCCACAGAAATTGGGTCGCAAACCGTTTTCCATTGTTATTTCATTAATACGTCAAAGCGCATTTTGTACAAATAGTGCGATAAGCAGGAAGGGCTATTTAACATGACACAACCAAGGGAGCGCTGCGTGCGGGTCCTCAAGACAGGTATAATGATTATTTAAAGAAACCACCTGGAATTTTCGCCATACGTCAATGCTTCTTGCCGTCTTGGTGTGTCCGTCCCTCTGTAGGTCCGTCGATCAGGTCACCAGGAACTACCTGGGAAAGAAAAGACACCTGAAAAGAAAAAGGAAAAGTAAAAGTATGTGGATCCAGGAGCGGTTGAGCCATATTATGGACCGCGATCTAGCTGTGCCTATGTCTATGCCCATTGTATTTTGAGTGCGTAGTTATGTATGCGTGACACGAGTGTCGCCTCTTGGTCGGGACTGGGACGGAGGCAAATTGCTAGTCGAGCTCTGGACGAGCTAGACTGTCCTGCTGCATAGTACTTCGGACTCGCTTGACGGTGTCCGGGAGCTTGGCTGCCAAATTGAGGTTTTGCCTGAAAAGGCTGCTTTGTACTTCTGCTGCAAGGGCGACAGTGTGCTCCACAGTGCGGAGGGAGCGTTCTCATACGTCTCCAACGTATCTATAATTTATGAAGCATTCATGCTATATTACTATGTGTTTTGAATAATTATGGGCTTTATTATACACTTTTATATTTTTTTTGGGACTAACCTATTAACCGGAGGCCCAGCCCAGATTTGCTGTTTTATGCCTATTTCAGTATTTTGAGGAAAAGGAATATCATACGGAGTCAAAACGGAACGAAATCAACTGGAGAAGTTATTTTTGGAAGGAAACCAACCAGATGGGCTTGGAGTGCACGTCAGGGGATCCCCAGGCTGCCCACGAGGGTGGGGGCCGCGCCCCTCCCCCCTGGGCGCGCCCCCTACCTCGTGAGCCCCCTGGAGGTCCACCGATGTACCCCTTTCTCCTATATATACCAATATACCCTAAAACTTCCAGAACAGAACCTAGATCGGGAGTTCCGCCGCCGCAAGCCTCTGTAGCCACCAAAAACCAATCGGGACCCTGTTCCGGCACCCTGCCGGAGGGGGATCCCATCACCGGAGGCCATCTTCATCATCCCGGCGCTATCCATGACGAGGAGGGAGTAGTTCACCCTCGGGGCTGAGGGTATGTACCAGTAGCTATGTGTTTGATCTCTCTCTCTCGTGTTCATCTATGGCACGATCTTGATGTATCATGAGCTTTGCTATAGTAGGTGGATCTTATGATGTTTCTCCCCCTCTACTCTCTTGTGATGAATTGAGTTTCCCCTTTTGAAGTTATCTTATCGGATTGAGTCTTTTATGAACACTTGATGTATGTCTTGCGTGGGATAACCGTGGTGACAATGGGTTATTCTATTCATCCACTTGATGTATGTTTTGGTGATCAACTTGCGGGTTTCGTGACACTTGGGAACCTATGCATAGGGGTTGGCACACGTTCTTGACTCTCTGGTAGAAACTTTGGGGCACTCTTTGAAGTACTTTTATGTTGGTTGGATGAATCTGAGATTGTGTGATGCATATCGTATAATCACGCCCACGGATACTTGAGGTGACAATGGAGTATCTAGGTGACATTAGGGTTTTGGTTGATTTGTATCTTAAGGTGTTATTCTAGTACGAACTCTTTTATAGATCGACCTGAAAGAATAGCTTTGTGGTGGTTTTGTACCCGACCATAATCTCTACGTTTGTTCTCCTCTATTAGTGGCTTTGGAGTGACTCTTTGTTGCATGTTGAGGGCTTTTCATATGTTCTATCTATGTTATTATTGTTGAGAGAACTTGCACTAGTGAAAGTATGAACCCTAGGCCTTGTTTCCTATCATTGCAATACCGTTTACGCTCACTTTTACCGCTCGCTACCTTTCTGTTTTTATTATTTCAGATTACAAAAACCCATATCCACTATCTATTTTGCACTTGTATCTTCATCTCTTCGCCGAACTAGTGCACCTATACAATTTACCATTGTATTGGGTGTGTTGGGGACACAAGAGACTCTTTGTTATTTGGTTGCAGGGTTGTTTGAGAGAGACCATCTTCCTCCTACGCCTCTCGCGGATTGATAAACCTTAGGTCATCCACTTGAGGGAAATTTGCTACTGTCCTACAAACCTGTGCACTTGCAGGCCCAAGAACGTCTACAAGAAGAAGGTTGTGTAGTAGACATCAAGCTCTTTTCTGGCGCCGTTGCCGGGGAAACTAGGTAAGTGAAGGTATATCTTTAGATCTTGCAATTGAATCTTTTTGTTTCTTGTTTTAGCACTAGTTAGTTTATAAAAGAAAACTACAAAAAAATGGAGTTTAGTTTGTCTCAAACGCTTCACCTTTTTAATATCTTTCGTGAGTATGATGGAAAGGAAAATTGTGCTCAAGTGCTAGAAGAAGAAATCTATAGAATGTTTTTATATGACGAGCATGATTGGAATGTTGTTAGTATGAATTCCTTGAATATCCATGATGCTAATGATATGCAAAGCCACAAGCTTGGGGAAGCTATGTTTGATGAAGATGATATTTTTTGTCCCCCAAGCTTTGATGAGCAAATTTACTATGATGAAAGCATGCCTCCTATCTATGATGATTATTGTGATGATACGTATGCCATAAAGAAGAAGTTTGCTTATGTGGAGAGTAGTGAAATTTCTATGCTAGTAGATCATGAAAATAATGCTTTAGGTGCTGGTCATATTGTTTAATTCATTCATGATGCTACTGAAAATTATTATGAGGGAGGAACATATGCTTGTAGGAATTGCAATAATGTCAAGTTTCTTCTCTATGTGCTTAAATTCTTGAAGCTATGCTTGTTGTGCCATCCTATCCTAGTTGATTATTGTTCCCATAAGTTGTTTGCTCACAAAATCCCTATGCATAGGAAGTGGGTTAGACTTAAATGTGCTAGTCATATGCTTCATGATTCTCCCGTTATGTTTCAATTCTTATCTTTTATGTGAGCATCATTGTCATCATCATGCCTAGCTAGAAAGGCATTAAAGAAAAGCGTTTGTTGGGAGACAACCCAATATTTATCCTCACTGTTTTTGTGTGTCCACATGATTATGCTACTGTAGTAATCATGTTTTATAGCTTTTGTTTCAATAAAGTGCCAAGTAGAACCTTTGGGAAGACTTGGGTGAAGTTTATGTGATCTTGCTGTGAAAAAGAGAAACTTTAGCACTCACGAGATTAGCTGCCATTTTTTACTAGAGAGTACTTTTAGGTTGATTATTTTTGCAGATGATTAATAGACAAATTGCTCAGGTCCATCAATTTATTTCATAATTTTTGGGGTTCAATAAGTATACGTTTGATATAGATTACTACAGACTGTTCTGTTTTTGACAGATTCTGTTTTCTATGTGTTGTTTGCTTATTTTGATGAATCTATGAGTAGTATCGGAGGGTATGAACCATAGGTAAGTTGGAGTACAGTAGATATTACACCAATATGAATTTAGAATGAGTTCATTACAGTACCTAAGTGGTGGTTTTATTTTCTTATACTAACGGAGCTTACGAGTTTTGTGTTGAGTTTTGTGTGGTTGAAGTTTTCAAGTTTTGGGTAAAGATTCGATGGACTATGGAATAAGGAGTGGCAAGAGCCTAATCTTGGGGATGCGCAAGGCACCCCAAGGTAATATTCAAGGACAACCAAGCAACTAAGCTTGGGGATGCCCCGGATGGCATCCCCTCTTTCGTCTTTGTTCATCGGTAACTTTACTTGGAGCTATATTTTTATTCACCACATGATATGTGTTTTGCTTGGAGCGTCATCTTCTTTTGTTAGTATTTTCTTGCTGTTAGTTAGAATAGTGTTTTGCATCTTTAGTTTCAATAAAAAAGTCATGGATAGCCTTTGCCATGCTTATTTTGCTAGTTTGCATGTTGCTGTTTGAAAAAAGAAAGTTTACCGCTGTTGCAAAAATTCTCTAGAAAAGTCAGAGCATGGTCTAATGTTGAATATTTTTGCGTATTGAGCTCTGATAAATTTATTACAGTGGGAATTTTAGTTCATAACTTTTGGAGTCAGGGAAGTATTGATACTCTTGCATTCTTTACAGACTGTACTGTTTTGGCAGATTGCTGTTATAGTTGCATTGTTTGCATATGTTTGCTTGTTTAATGATTCTATTTGATGATAGGAGTGTTAAATATACAGAGGCATTTAGTATGCAATGTTGAATAATAATTTAAGTGATTTGTTACAGTAGAATATGATAAGGTTTTGCATTGGTTTATATTAACCTATCTCACGAGTTCTTGTTGAGTTTGTTGTGAATGAAGCTTTTGATAAAAAGAAGAGAAACCATGATATGAGAGGAATTAAGGAGACACAAAAGGTCAAGCTTGGGGATGCCCAAGGCACCCCAAGATAATATTTCAAGAAGTCTCAAGCATCTAAGCTTGGGGATGCCCCGGTAGGCATCCCACCTTTCTTCTTCAACAACTATCGGTTAGTATCGGTTGAGCCTAAGTTTTTGCTTCTTCACATGAGTTGTGCTATCCTTGCATTGTAGTTTTCTTTAGCTTTGCTTGCTATTTGAATGAAGTACCAAGATCTGAAATTGTTTATTGAGAGAGAGTCTTCACATAGTTGCATAATTATTTAGCTACTCATTGATCTTCACTTATATCTTTTTGGAGTAGCTTTTCATTTACTCGTGTGCTTCACTTATATCCTATGAGTAAATGGTTGAATGAGTTGATTGTCATAAATCTGGAATTATATATGTTTCATTTGCTTATCCCATGGGGATTAATGACTTCACATCTAAGAAGTAGAGGTTGTAAATTTATTGACAGTTAGCAAGCATTGTATTAGTCATTTGAACAATTCATGAAAGAATATTGAAGGAAGAGATATTTCACATATAAATATATTATCATAGACATCTTTCATAATTGGGAGCACTCATTAAGTATGACATGCTAAAGAGTTGATGTTGGACAAGGAAGACAACGTAATGGGTTATGTTTTCTCGCATCTCAGTTAAAGTATATTGTCATGGATCATTCAAACATGTTGAGCTTGCCTTTCCCCCTCATGCTAGCCAAAATTCCTAGCACCAAGTAGAGATACTACTTGTGCTTCCAAATAACCTTAAACCCAGTTTTGCCATGAGTGTCCACCATACCTACCTATATGCGGTATTTACCTGCCGTTCCAAGTAAATTTGCATGTGCCAAACTCTAAACCTTCAAATTATAATCTGTTTTGTATGCCCGAATTGCTCATGTAGCAACTAGGGGCTGTCAGTGTCTTCCATGCTAGGTGGGTTATTCTCAAGAGGAGTGGACTCCGCTCCTCATTCACGAGAAAGTGGCGGTAACCGGGATGCCCAGTCCCATGATTCAAAAAGATCAAAGCAAATCAAAATAATTAAACAAAACTCCCCCAGGATTGTTGTTAGTTGGAGGCACTCGTTGTTTCGAGCAAGCCATGGATTGATGCTTGTTGGTGGTTGGGGCAGTATAAATTTTTACCATTCTGCGTGGGAACTGCCTATAATGTATGTAGTATGGAAGATATTGGGAACTCTTGGTTGTTATGTTGACAATGAGATCATACCTCTCAAAATTATTTATCTCTATTTTAAAAATTGAGCTCTGGCACCTCTGCAAATCCCTGCTTCCCTCTACGAAGGGCCTATCTTTTACTTTATGCAAGAGTCAAGGTGATCTTCACCTCTCCCTTTTTCATTTTATCCTTTGGCAAGCACTTGATGGTGGGGTGATCCTGATATATATATCCAATCGGATGTACGTTAGCATGAACTATTATTGTTGACATCACCCAAAGGTGAATAAGTTTGGAGGCAACATTATAAGCCCCAATCTTTCTCTGTGTCTGATTAAAACTTCATAACCACAAGTATTGCATGAGTGTTAGCAATTGTAGAAGACTATATGATAGTTGAGTATGTGGAGTTTGCTATTCCTGAAAATAAGATGAATTGCAATTGTTCTGAAGTTTGCTAGTTTTCAAGAATGTTTATGGTCTATGCCTTGATATGTGAACTGCTTGTCACTTTATCGTGAGAAGTTTTATGAGATGAGCTAGTGTTATGACATATAATCATGCTAGAAAAGGTGATTGAAATTATCGTTGATCAAACTTGTGCACCTCTAGCATTCACACTTCATAAATTCTTTCTTTATCATTTACCTACTCGAGGACGAGTAGGAATTAAGCTTGGGGATGCTGATACGTCTCCAATGTATCTATAATTTATGAAGCATTCATGCTATATTACTATGTGTTTTGAATGATTATGGACTTTATTATACACTTTTATATTTTTTTCGGGACTAACCTATTAACCGGAGGCCTAGCCCAGATTTGCTGTTTTATGCCTATTTCAGTATTTCGAGGAAACGGAATATCAGACGGAGTCAAAACGGAACGAAATCAACTGGAGAAGTTATTTTTGGAAGGAAACCAACCAGATGGGCTTGGAGTGCATGTCAGGGGATCCCCAGGCTGCCCACGAGGGTGGGGGGCGCGCTGCTCCCCCTAGGCACGCCCCCCCTACCTCGTGAGCCCCGTGGAGGTCCACCGACGTACCCCTTTCTCCTATATATACCAATATACCCTAAAACTTCCAGAACAAAACCTAGATCGGGAGTTCCGCCGCCGCAAGCCTCTGTAGCCACCAAAAACCAATCGGGACCTTGTTCCGGCACCCTGCCGGAGGGGGATCCCATCACCGGAGGCCATCTTCATCATCCCGGCGCTATCCATGACGAGGAGGGAGTAGTTCACCGTCGGGGCTGAGGGTATGTACCAGTAGCTATGTGTTTGATCTCTCTCTCTCGTGTTCTCTCTCGTGTTCATCTATGGCACGATCGTGATGTATCCCGAGCTTTGCTATTGTAGTTGGATCTTATGATGTTTCTCCCCCTCTTCTCTCTTGTGATGAATTGAGTTTCCCCTTTTGAAGTTATCTTATCGGATTGAGTCTTTTATGAACACTTGATGTATGTCTTGCGTGGGATAACCATGGTGACAATGGGTTATTCTATTGATCCACTTGATGTATGTTTTGGTGATCAACTTGCGGCTTCGTGACACTTGGGAACCTATGCATAGGGGTTGGCACACGTTCTTGACTCTCCGGTAGAAACTTTGGGGCACTCTTTGAAGTACTTTTATGTTGGTTGGATGAATCTGAGATTGTGTGATGCATATCGTATAATCATGCCCACGGATACTTGAGGTGACAATGGAGTATATAGGTGACATTAGGGTTTTGGTTGATTTGTATCTTAAGGTGTTATTCTAGTACGAACTCTTTTATAGATCAATCCGAAAGAATAGCTTTGTGGTGGTTTTGTACCCGACCATAATCTCTACCTTTGTTCTCCGCTATTAGTGGCTTTGGAGTGACTCTTTGTTGCATGTTGAGGGCTTGTCATATGTTCTATCTATGTGTCGGATTTCGGGTTCTGGCAGACCCTTGAGGTTCGAACACTGGGGTGCGCGCGGAGATTATGCCCTCTACCTACCTGCTCCTCGCCGAATCGCCGGGATCTAAACTACGAAAAGATCAACACAAGAGACACAGGGTTTATACTGGTTCAGGCCACCATTGTGGTGTAATACCCTACTCCAGTGTGTGGCGTGGTGGATTGCTTCTTGGGCTGATGATGAACAATACAAGGAAGAACAACCTCGCGAGGGTCTGTTCTTGGCTGGTGCGATGAACTGCTAGGAGGAGTTCAGTCGCCCTATCTTTCTCTCTTTCTATCCTAGATGTATGCCAGATACCAGATGATCCTCCTCTACCCTGGGGGTGGCTAGTCCTATTTATAGGCAAAGGCCATGGTCCTCTTCCCAAATATTGAGCGGGAAGGGCGCCAACAATTGGCCATTTTGAAGGGGAACAGCGGGTACACTTATCCTGACTAAAGTTGGTCCTCGCCTGTCAAAGGCGCTGGTGGTGACGCCGGCTTGGGCTCCACGGTGACCTCCGTCCTGCCGTTGGACTGGTCTTGGTCTTGTTGCAACGAAATGGATGCCTCTGCTTGATGCTCTCGCCTGCGCTTGCTCCCTTTGCACCAAAGAGAAAAGGAGGACACTGCGCGGGCTGGCGCCCGACTGGCGCCCTTGGTCGTCATGGCTTGCGTCATGGGCTCCTCGCGAGGTACCCTGCCTTGAACTCTCCACCTCCTCGCGAGCCAGCCTGATGAGGCCGTGCCTGAGGAAGCTCCTTGTCATCCGCCCCGCGAGGCTTGGCCCCTCGTGAGGGTCTTGAGCTTATGTTGATGAAGGTGGGCTGTGCTGGGCCCCTCTTTGAGCCACGCCGCAGGCCGCAGGCAGGCAAGTCTGGGGACCCCCATTCCCAGAACGCCGACAGTAGCCCCCGGGCCCATGTCGCGCTCGGACTTGGCCGTGCAAAGAGGCGAAAGGGCAAGTGCGAAGCGTCACAGGCCTTAACAGCCTGCGGTCTTGGGCACCGCGTGGCGGTTGATTGGACGTGGGCGCCTCCGCCTCCCCACGTCGCCTCGGCAACTGCACGGATGTGACTAGTCCCTGCATGCAAAGTGGGTCATGATTACCTGCGATCATGGTGGTCGATGGTTGGCCTTCACCAGCTATAAGTACAGAACGGCGTGCGCCCTTCCGGTCTATCCCCTCTTGCTTCTCCTTCTCCTTCATGGCTCCGCCAAGGAAGTTCTCGGCCGCAGAGAAAGGGAAGGCTCGCCAGGTCGAGTCTACCTCTCCCCCGCCCAAGCGCGGTCGAGGCCGCCCTCGCAAGCATCCTGTGGCCTCCGCGGTGGCCCCCCGCGGTCGTGGAGGTGGCTCTCTGCGCGACGATGAGCGACTAGCCATGGTCAGGGGGCGTGCTCCGGCCGTGTGACCCCCGAGGCCGCGCCTCCATACTGCGGAGGTGCTACCGGAGTTCATTGTGTGGGCGGTGGAGCCAACCAGTGCCCAGCTTCAGCTCCCTCACTTCCTCCTTGCTGACCTCCCAGCTGGCGCCTTGGGCGGCCTCTGGCTCCAGGCAGATGGCTGCCGCAGCCGGGCCTCGTGGGCTTCGCTGGAGGTCTCCGCCGCCGGGAGCCTGGCCTTGACCCGCGGCTGGCAGACGTTTGCCCGCGCGCGAGGCCTGAGCCGCCGGTGCACTCTACACTTCAAGTTTGACAGCGACGCCACCCTCTATGTGAGGGTGTTTGGGGAAGATGGGCGCCGTGCAGGGTGCTGCCCTGAAGACGACGACCGCGGCCGGGGACCCAGCCCCGGCGAGGACGGAGAGGATAGCGCGTGCCTGGTTGGCGGAGCCTGAGACTCCTCAAGCTTCACCAGCTCTTCTTCGGGTAGCGACTCTTCTAGCAGCGGCCGCGGCCAGCCCCTATGCCGTCGCGCCCGCCTGGAGGGCGGCAGCGAGTCTGCCCGCCGTCGCGCCCCGGTGAAGCGCGAGAGGGAGTCTGCCTGAGCTCTGGAGGCGGCTCGAGTCTTCCCTGAGGGCCGGCGTGTGGCAAGCTTCGCCTGCTTTGTTGTTTTCTTTCTTTTCTCCTGCGCAAAAAAAGAAGACAATAGTGTGGGGCCCCGTGAGGGCGCGTTTGGGTTATTGTCATCAATTATCGTACTGTTTCTGCTGTTTCGGTATTGTTCCTTTCTGTCGCATGCCCGCGCGTAGGTAATTCCCAGCCTCGGCCGTGGGGCGGTCGACCCAGGCCCCGTATTCGAGTCACGGTGCCCGTGAGGCATGGACTGGAGGGGCGCTCCTGTAGTGGACCCGGGCCGTGAGACCTCGAGCGATTGGGACGAAAACACTTGCGAGGGCTCCCGGGGCTTCCACCTCGCGAGCCCTTGCGCAAGAGAAATCAAGGCAGGAGAGCGAAAAAGTCAGAGAACCACAAGTCAAAAGGCGGCGATAGTTTCGATAAAACTCCAAATAAGAAATGAACTTTCCAACTGCAGAAAGCAAATGAAAAAGCCGCGTCCGGCACCTAGTCTAGTCTTCGATGTCTTCTCACCAGCGCGGAGCTAAGTGCTGACACTAGGCGTGGGAGGGAGCCCCAGGGCCTGAGGCCGGCACCCCTGAGACTCCGGGGCGTGTACAGCCCCACTCATTATTACGTGAGAGTGTCACGGGGCGGCGAGCTTCACAGGCACCGGGCCTTCTTCACAGGCCCCAGGCCTTTCTTCGAGGAGGTAAGCTTCACGGGCATTGGCCCTCTTCACAGGCTCCGGGCCTTTTCCAAAACGCGATAGCTTCACATGCGTTCACCTTCTTCACATGCTCTGGGCCTTTTCCAAAAAGATGATCTTCACAGGCATTCGCCTTCTTCATAGGCTCTGGGCCTTTTCCAAAAAGATGGTCTTCACAGGCATTCGCCTTCTTCACAAGCTCTGGGCCTTTTCCAAAAATATGGTCTTCACAGGCATTCGCCTTCTTCACAGGCTCTGGGCCTTTTCCAAAAAGATGATCTTCACAGGCATTCGCCTTCTTCACAGGCTCCGGGCCTTTTCCAAAAAGATGGTCTTCACAGGCATTCGCCTTCTTCACAGGCTCTGGGCCTTTTCCAAAAAGATGGTCTTCATAGGCATTCACCTTCTTCACAGACTCTGGGCCTTTTCCAAAAAGATGGTCTTCACAGGCATTTGCCTTCTTCACAGGCTCTGGGCCTTTTCCAAAAAGATGATCTTCACAGGCATTCGCCTTCTTCACAGGCTCTGGGCCTTTTCCAAAAAGATGGTCTTCACAGGCATTCGCCTTCTTCACAGGCTCTGGGCCTTTTTTAGGGGTAAAACCTCCGGAGGTGCTGGATGTTCCATGCATTCTGGACTGGCACCCCCTCCCGAGTCTCCAAGCGTGCGGAGCCAGGCCTGGAAACATGAACAACCTTGAACGGGCCCTCCCACATGGGAGAGAGCTTATGCAGTCCCTCCCTGGAGAGAACCCGCCTGAGCACGAGGTCCCCTACCTCAAGAGTCTTTGGGCGGATGTTGCGGCAGTGGTATCGCCGCAGCGCTTGTTGATACCTCGCCGCTCGCAACGCGGCTTCTCGGCAATGCTCCTCCCCCAGCACGAGGTCCATCCCCCACATGGCGTCCTGCTACGCTTCGTCGAACACCAGGACCCGTGCGGAACAACGTCTGACCTCGTGAGGGAGGACCGCCTCGGCTCCGTAGACCAAGAAGAACGGGGTCTCTCCAGTTGGCTTAGTTGCGGTCGTGCGGATGGACCACAACACGGACTGAAGCTCGTCGTGCCAGCCTCTACCGCAGGCTTCCAGGTTCTTCTTGAACGTTCTGGTCTTGAGGCCCCTCAGGACCTCCGCGTTGGCCCGATCGGCCTGGCCGTTGCTTTGGGGGTGCGCCACTAAAGCGTAGCATATCTGCGTTCCAAGGTTAGCACAGTATGTTTTGAAGAGGTTACTGGTGAATTGTGAATCGTTGTCGGTGATGATGCGGTTCGGTACCCCGAACCGGCTCACGATGCCCTTGATGAACTTGACCGCTGAACCTGCGGGGATGGTGCGGATGGCTTCCACCTTGGCCCACTTGGTGAACTTGTCCACGGCGACGTAGAGGTAGCGATAGCCCCCTGGCGCCCGAGGAAATGGGCCCAGGATATCAAGCCCCCAGACTGCGAATGGCCACGTGAGGGGTATGGTCTGCAGACCTCCCGCCGGCCGATGTATCTGTTTTGCATGGAATTGACAGGCTTTGCAAGCCTTTACCAGTTCGACGGCGTCACTGAGCGCAGTAGGCCAATAGAAGTCGCTGTGGAATGCCTTTCCCACGAGGGTTCGTGATGACGAGTGGTGCCCACAGTCTCCACCGTGTATATCCGCCAGCAGCTCTTTCCCTTGCTCCCTGGAGATGCAGCATAGGGACACATTATTTGGCCGCTTCCGGTAGAGTTCCCCATCCCTGATGCATTACGCCGTAGCTTGCCGCGCCACACGCTCTGCTTCCTCTTCCTTCTCCGGCAGGGTCCCTTTCATTAAGTAACTCCGGAGCTCTGTGATCCAGCACCCCTCCTGAGGTTCCATTGTCAGGAGTAGGCGCGCTCCTGAGGCCGGGCCACAAGCCGGGGCTCCCGAGGCAGGTGGCTGGGGGAGCTCCTCCCGAGGCTGCGCCGCGTTTGATAGCAATGGCATGGCAGAGGGCTTGAAGAGCCACTCCTCGAAGATGCCAGGCTCCTGAGGTAGCCGCCTGGATGCTCGTTTGGCGATGTCGTCGGCCTCTTGGTTAGTGCCGCGGGGCACATGCTGTAGCTCCAACCCCCAGATCTGCTTTTCCATCCTGCGGACCTCTGCAAGATAGGCCTCCATGTGCTCATCTCGTGGCTCGTATACCTTGTTGGAGAAGTTGACGATGAGCTGCGAATCGCCATTGATAGTAAGGCACTTCACTCCCAGGGCAGCGGCGGCCTTCAACCCCGCTATCAGTCCCTCGTATTCCGCTATATTGTTGGAGACCTTTTCACCTTGCTGGAAGCAAAGCTACACGGTGTAGTACATCTTGTCCTGAGTGGGAGATATGAGCACTGCCCCAGCCCTAGCGCCATGCCTGGAGAACGCCCCATCAAAGTACATGACCCAGCCTTCTGGCGCCTCGCTCCCCGGGGAGAGGGATCGGTCCTCACCGGTCTTGAGGTCCGGTGCTTCCGTCCATTCAGCCACGAAATCTGCTAGTGCGGCACCCTTGATGACCCTGGTCGTGCTGAATTCGAGCTGAAACGCTTGCATTTCAATGTTCCACTCGGTGACCCTTCCGGCCGAGTTAGGGCTCCTGAGCACCCTTTCCAAGGGGTATGTTGAGACAACCTTGATCGGGTGACCCTGGAAGTAGTGCCGCAGCTTGCGCGAGGCCACCAGCAGCACGAGGAGGAGCTTCTGTGGCATGGGGTACCGTGCCCTTGCATCCCGCAACACCGTGCTGACGAAGTACACCAGGTGCTCGATGAGGCTTGGAGCGTCGGTACTGGCGGCGCCCTCCAGAGGCCATGGCGCTTGCTGAGGCGATGGGGCCTCCGGAAGCTGGTTGCCTGGGGGAAGGGCCTCTCCAGCTCCCGGCGCGTTCCCCTGTGGCGGCTGATCTTCCTCAGCCGTAGTAGTGATCTTTGCGAGCCCTTCTTGGTCCTGCTTTGCCTTGGCACGGGTAGCTGCTGTGGCCTTGGTCCGACGCTCCTCCCTAACCGCCACCAGGGCCGCGTTGGCGGAGTAAGGAGTGGCGGCAAGGTAGAGTACCAAGGGCTCTTGAGGGCGTGGGGCCACCATCACCGGAGGGCTAGTTAGGTATCTCTTGAGATCTTGGAATGCCTTGTCGGCCTCTTCAGTCCATTCAAAGGGCCCCTTTTTCTTCATCAGCTGGAAGAAAGGCAGCGCTCGCTCCCCTAACCTGGAGATGAAGCGCCCCAGCGCAGTCACGCGCCCAGTGAGCTTCTGCATCTCTCTGAGGGTCTTTGGCAGGCTCATGTCCTCGACCGCCTTGACCTTTTCTGGGTTGGCCTCGATGCTTCGGTGGGACACGAGGAAGCCCAAGAGCTTGCCCAAGGGGACTCCAAACACACATTTCTTCGGGTTGAGCCGTAGGCTCACTGCGTTGAGGTTTGCAAAGGTTTCCTCTAGGTCTTGTATCAGGGTCTTGGCCTCGCGAGACTTCACTACAATGTCATCGACGTAAGCTTCTACATTCTTCCCGAGTTGCGGGCCCAGGGTGATGTGCATGAGCCGCTGAAAGGTTGCCCCCGCGTTGCGCAGCCCGAAGGGCATGCATGTATAGCAGTACACCCCACACGGGGTCAGGAAGGCCGTATTCTCTATGTCTTCCACCACCATCTTGATCTGGTGATACCCGGAGAAGGCATCCAAGAAGCATAACAGGTCACACTCAGCGGTGGAATCAACGATCTGATCGATGCGTGGGAGCAGGAACGGATCTTGCGGGCATGCTTTGTTGAGGTTGGTGAAGTCGACACACATGCGTTCCTTCCCTCCCTTCTTTGGTACAACCACAGGGTTGGCCAACCAATCTGGATATCAGACCTCGCGGATGACCCCCGCGGCTTCTAGCTTGCGGGTCTCCTGAACTATGAAGGCCTGCTTTTCAGTGGACTGCCGTCTTGCTTTCTGCTTCACGGGGCGCACGTTGGGGCACACGTGGAGGTGGTGCTCGATCACGCCCTGTGGGATCCCCGACAACTGATTAGGCTCCCAAGCGAACACCTTCTTGTTTGCACGTAGGAACTTGACCAGGGCTTCCTCCTGCTCGGGCCGGAGGTGGGCGCCTATGGTGAAAGTGGCACTAGTGGACCCATCCTCGTCGACGGGTATCTGCTTGATCTCCGCCTTGCGAACAACTGTTACTTCTTGGCTGGAGCAGCCCCCTTGGGCTCGGGGGCCCCCGCATCGGCGAGCTGCACCGACGCCGCCGTCTTGAAGGCGAGCTTGAGCGCTCGTAGCGCATCTCCGGCGTCCGCAGGCACGGTGAGGACTCCGCTACTCCCGGGCATCTTCATAAGGTTGTATGCCGGGTGAGTCACGACCATGAATTGGGCCAGTGCTGGATAGCCGAGGATGGCGTTGTAGGGGAGGCCGATGAGGGCGATATCGAAATCAACCAGCTCTGTGCAGAAGTTGTCGTAGGTGCCGAAAGTTACTGGGAGTCGGATCTACCCCAAGGAGTTGGAAGACCCGCCCCCGACGCCCATGAAGGACCGGCTGGGCCGCAGCCGCTCCCGGGGTATGCGGAGGAGGTTGAAGGTCTCGAGTAAGAGCATGTTGAGGCCTGCGCCACCGTTAATGAGGGTCCTGGTGACAGCCACCTGGCAGATGGTGGGGGTGCACAGCATGGGGAGCGCACCCGAGCAGGCCGAGTTGGTGGGGTGGTCCTCCGAGCTGAAGGCTAGCCGGGCCTGCGGCTCCGACCGGTCCAGGGGAGCCCCCTGCCGCGTGGGGGCGGCGCCGACCCGGCGGATGAACGGCTTGACATGGTGACTGGAGGGCGGCTCCTGCGAGCCGCCCAGGAGGGCCGCGACGACCCGAGAGGCCGGCGCAGTGTGGTGGGAGAGGGAGAGGTCACACGGCTTCCCCCAAGAGGCCACGGGAGGACGCAGGGGCGAGACCCGCTGCTCGTTCCCCGCCGAGCCGGTGGCGGTGTTGGCGGCAGGCGACGGGGAATGACGAAGGCGTCCGCCGACTGGAGCCGTCTGGGCGACTCGAGCGGCGAGAGCAGCCCGACGAGCGTCAGACATGGATGCGACGGTCGGAGAAGAGCAGGGCGACGGAAGACGAATTCTGGCGCACCCCTACCTGGCGCGCCAAATGTCGGATTTCGGGTTCCGGAAGACCCTTGAGGTTCGAACACTGGGGTGCACGCGAAAATTACGCCCTCTGCCTACCTGCTCCTCGCCGAATCGCTGGGATCTAAACTACAAAAAGATCAACACAAGAGACACAGGGTTTATACTGGTTCAGGCCACCATTGTGGTGTAATACCCTACTCAAGTGTGTGGCGTGGTGGATTGCCTCTTGGGATGATGATGAACAATACAAGGAAGAACAGCCTCGTGAGGGTCTATTCTTGGCTGGTGTGATGAACTGCTAGGAGGAGTTCAGTCGCCCTATCTTTCTCTCTTTCTATCCTGGATGTATGCCGGGTACTAGATGATGATGATCCTCCTCTACCCTGGGGGTTGCTAGTCCTATTTATAGGCAAAGGCCATGGTCCTCTTCCCAAATATTGAGCGGGAAGGGAGCCAACAATTGGCCATTTTGAAGGGGAACAGCGGGTACACTTATCCTGACTAAAGTTGGTCCTCGCCTGTCAAAGGCGCCGGTGGTGACGTCGGCTTGGGCTCCACGGTGACCTCCGTCCTGCCGTTGGACTGGTCTTGGTCTTGTTGCATCGAAATGGATGCCTCTGCTTGATGCTCTCGCTTGCGCTTGCTCCCTTCGCACCAAAGAGGAAAGGAGGACACTGCGCGGGCTGGCGCCCTTGGTCGTCATGGCTTGCGTCATGGGCTCCTCGCGAGGTACCCTGCCTTGAACTCTCCGCCTCCTCGCGAGCCAGCCTGATGAGGCCGTGCCTGAGGAAGCTCCTTGTCGTCCGCCCCGCGAGGCTTGGCCCCTCGCGAGGGTCTTGAGCTTGTGTTGATGATGGTGGGCCGTGCTGGGCCCCTCTTTGAGCCACGCCGCAGGCCGCAGGCAAGCAAGTCTGGGGACCCCCGTTCCCAGAACGCCGACACTATGTTATTATTGTTGAGAGAACCTGCACTAGTGAAAGTATGAACCCTAGGACTTGTTTCCTATCATTCCAATACCGTTTACGCTCACTTTTACCGCTCGCTACCTTGCTGTTTTTATTATTTCAGATTATAAAAACCCATATCTACTATCTATTTTGCACTTGTATCTTCATCTCTTCGCCGAACTAGTGCACCTATACAATTTACCATTGTATTGGGTGTGTTGGGGACACAAGAGGCTCTTTGTTATTTGGTTGCAGGGTTGTTTGAGAGAGACCATCTTCCTCCTACGCCTCTCGCGGATTGATAAACCTTAGGTCATCCACTTGAGGGAAATTTGCTACTGTCCTACAAACCTGTGCACTTGTAGGCCCAACAACGTCTACAAGAAGAAGGTTGTGTAGTAGACATCACGTTCCGTGTTTCCATTGGCTGTTATAACACCGCGTGGTTCAGTCATCTTGAGCTTGAGATAGGCGTAGTGCGACACCACATTGAATCAAGCGAATGCGGTTTGTCCGAGCAGTGCGTGATAGCCACTGCAGAATGGGACTATATCGAAGATCAATTCTTCACTTCAGAAATTATCCGGAGATCCGAAGACCACTTCCAGTGTGATTGAGCCCGTACAGCAGGCCTCTACACCTGGTATGACACCTTTAAAGGTGGTTTTGGTGGGTTTGATCCTTGAGGGATTGATACCCATTTTGCGCACTATATCCTGATAAAGCAGGTTTAGGCTGCTGCCACCATCCATGTGGACTAGCATCAGATGGAACCCATCAATAATTGGGTCAAGGACCAGTGCGGCTGAACCACCATGACAAATACTGGTCAGATGATCCCTGTGATCAAAAGTGATCGGGCAGGATGACCATGGATTGAACTTTGGGGCGACTGGCACTATCGCGTAGACGTCCCTGAGTGCTCGCTTGCGCTCCCTCTTGGGGATATGGGTGACATATACCATGTTCACCATTTTGACTTGGGGGGGACTTCTTCTGTCCCCTGTGTTCGGTGGCCGGGGCTCCTCATCATCGTCCTTGCTTTGGGACTCCTTCTCCTTGTTCTCGGCATTTAACTTGCCTGCCTGTTTGAGGACCCAACACTCTCCATTGGTATGATTGGCTGGTTTATCAAGAGTACCGTGGATTTGGCATGGATGATCTAGTATGCGGTCTAAACTAGACAGGCCCGGATTGTTTCTTTTATACGGCTTCTTTCACTGACCGGATTTAGAGCTGCTGAATCCGGCATTGACCGCCATGTCTTCAGTGTTGTCGCCATTGTTTCGACGCTTGTGTCTGTTGTGTCGGGGCTTGCCGTTGCTATTTCTTGCTTCGGAAGTGCCAGGTTCACTTGTGTTGTTATTGCTACGGGCTAGCTAGCTATCTTCACCCGCGCAAAAGCGGATCATGAGTGTCGTGAGGGCTGCCATGGACTTCGGCTTTTCTTGGTCGAGGTGTCGGGCGAGCCATTCGTCACAAATGCTGTGTTTAAAGGCTGCTAGGGCTTCAACATCCGGACAGTCAATGATCTGGTTATTTTTAGTTAAGAACCTAGTCCAGAATTTCCTGGCTGACTCTCCGGGCTGTTGAACTAAGTGACTTAAGTCGTCGGCATCCGGAGGTTGGACATATGTGCCTTGGAAGTTGTCAAGGAAGGCATCCTCCAAGTCCTCCCAGCTGCCAATGGAGTTTTTGGGCAGGTTGTTCAACCAGTACCTGGCTGGTCCCTTGAGTTTGAGCGGGAGGTATTTGATTGCGTGAAGATCATCACCGCGCGCCATGTGAATATGGAGAAGGAAAGTTTCGGATATCGGGTTCTGGCAAAACCCTTAAGGTTTGAACTCTGGGGTGCGCACGAAGATCTACTCCCTACCGATCCACGTCCCAATGCTTCGCCATGAATCTAAGCTATACGATGAACAACACAAGGGACACAAGGTTTATACTAGTTCAGGCCACCGTTGTGGTGTAATACCCTACTCTAGTGTGTGGTGGTGGATTTCCTCTAGGGCTGATGATGAACAGTACAGAGGAAGAATAGCCTCGCGAGGGGTGTTCTTGTGGTGGCGTGCTTGGAGAGGAATGGCTCCGTCTCTCCTAGCTCTAGGTGAGATCTCAATGCCTTCTATTGTGATGGCTAGCTCTATATATAGAGGCCCTGGTCCTCTTCCCAAATATTGAGCGGGAAGGGAGCCAACAACAACCATTTTGAAGGGGGACAACTAGTACAAGTTATCCTGACTAAAGTTGGTCTTCGACTGCCAAAGGCACTGTGACGCCGCCTTGGGCTCCACGGTGACCTCCGTCCTGCTGCACTACTGGTCTTGGTCTTGTTGCACCAATATGGCAACCTTTGCTTGATGCCTCGGTACTCTGCCCCTGCGCTTGCCCCCTTTGCACCAAAGAGGAAACAAGGACACTGCGCAGGCCGGCGCCCACCTGGTCTCGATCATCATGGCTTGCGTCATGAGCACCTCACAAGGTACTCCTTGCCTTGATCTCTCCGCCTCCTCGTGAGACTACCTGGTGAGGCCACCCCTGAGGAAGCCTTACATCGTCCGCCCCACGAGTCTTGGCCCCTCGCGAGGGTCTTGAGCTTGGGTTGATGAAGACAGGCCATTCTGGGCCACCCCTTGAGCCACGCAGCAGGCCGCAGGCAGGCAAGTCTGGGGACCCCCGTTCCCAAAACACCGATAGTAGCCCCCGGGCCCAAGGCGCGCTCGGACTTGGCTTAGCAGCGAAGCGAAAGGGCAAGTGCGGAGTGCTGTGGGCCCCAACAGCCTGCGGCCTTGGTCACCGCGTGGCGGTTGATTGGACGTGGGCATCTCTGCTTCCCCACGCTCCCCAATATTCGCCTGGCTAGGAGGACACGAAGCTGTACACAGTTATTCCCTCCTTGCTGCCCGCGTGCTTCCTGTTCTCCTTTCTTCCTTGTGCCTCTGCTTCCACCTCCAATCTGACGTGAGCTCTGCTCCCTTCCGTTGCAATGGCGCCGACAAAAAAGGAGAAAGGGAAGAAGCCCACGCCCACGTCCAGCTCGTCTCCCGCAATCATGCCCGCCGTCGGCCGGTCGCTGATACTCAATCCGTAAGCCTTGGACAAGGTCCGCTCCACCCTCGCCTCCAGCTTTAACGAGTGCGGAAGGATGACGGCTTGGCCTGCGTCCCATGCCTCCTTCAACAGGATCGTCACAGAGGTCCGATTCTTCGCTGACGCCCTGTGGGCTGGCCTGGTTCCTTCCTTCTCTGCCTTTTTTAATGCGGTACTTTCCCACTATCAGATCCACATGATGCATCTTGACCCTCGATCCATTGCCCTTCTTGCTGTCTTCGCCTTTGTCTGCAAAGCCATGGTGGGCATTGCCCCTTCCATTACCCTCCTGCGCGACTTCTTCTCGTTGCGCCTAACCGACCCATCGCAGTGCTCGGGGTGCGTGAGCTTCAAGGCCGTGAAAGAGACGGCCGTCTCGGGGATTGACTTTGGACTTCTACCCCCCATGAGTGGATTTCGGACGCGGTGGCTGTATGTGGATGTCAGGGTGCCCAACCCCCTGCTCTCACACCTGACATTGCCTGCTATCCCCAATCCTGGCTGGGGCCATGAGAAGCTCACGAGCCCCCGGCTCTCTTTCGTTTGGCACCGATTCGAGAGGTTGAGGATGCTTGGCGTGACAGCGCCCAAGGTGGTGAAGGAGTTCCTCCAGTGTCGCATCGCTCCTCTCCAGCGTCACTCCCGACCGATGTGGACCCTGACTGGGCATCATGACCGCATGAGGCTTCAGGAGGAGGAGCTTGCGCCTGAAACACTGAAGAAGGTGCTGGAGGTCTTGACTGGCGACCCCTCTCTGGGGAACATCCGGCACGGGGGCGGCCTCCTGTATCTTTGCTCGGGCAGGGCCGAGTTCGCTAGGCACATGCCCCACTTTGACGAATGGGGGTTGCGCCCGACCGACCTTGTGGGGCCTCGCGAAAATCCCTTCGCCGTGGCTCCTTTCCCCGTCACCCACATTTATCTTGCCTTAGGAGGTGGTGCAGGGAGGCAAGCATCACTGGAGGCTGGGGGTTCTAGTGTGGAGGGGCTGATGTCGCATGGGGCTCCCGAGGCGTCATCCTCCGGAGCTTGTGAAGCCCGTCCTGAGGCAGTCATTGATGAGGGGGGGGGGGGGGGTGCAACCTACGGTTCCCAAGGTCGGAGCGCCGAGGCCTCGGCAGGCCACCAAGAAATGGCACCTGATTGCTCCTCCCGACCCGGTGCTCCTGAGGCAGGCCGCCTTGGAGCTTCTTTGTCTGCACCTCACGCTGGCCCTCACGTCGAGGGCTTGGGTCGGTTCCGCATAGTCTTTGACGCCCTCCGTAAGAGGAAGGATGCTTCGAGTGGCAGTGATTGCCCTTGTCGCCCATTGAAGCACAGGAAGTACTTCACCATGGATGAGTAAGTCCCTTTTTCTTGTAACTCCACATTCGTTGTTCCCTTTGCTGACTGTGGCCCTTCAGGATCCCTCCTGCCAAGCCCGCGGAGCTAGCTAAGAAGCCACCCCTCAGGCTTCATCTCCATTGCTGACCTTGAGCGTCCCGAGCCTGCGCACTGCCCCTGAAGCGAGTTTGGTTGGAGAGCTGGGCCGACTAGCGGTGTGCCTTGAATCTGCGTCCTTGCCACCTTTCCTTCGCGACCTCAGCCGGGACGTGATCAGCTTGCCCCGTGCCCCTTCTCTGATCGTGAACAGCGAATGGTTGAAGTCGATCTTCGGATCTTCTTCTGGGATGGATCTGTGCCGGCCTGGGTCCCTTGCAGGGCCCGTCCGGCGATTGTGGGGGCACGAGCCCCCAGCCCCCTGCCGAGAGGGGGCGAACCGCTTCAGGGCCCTCCGCCAATGCCAGCGGTGGAGGACGATATCAACGACATGCTCAAGCGTGCGCGGGAGCGCAGCGCCATCCGCCAAGAGTTTCTCCGGAAGGCGACAAACACGATGGGCCAGCTCGGTGGAGAGCTCGCGGGCGTGGACGCGTGTCTTGAAGCCAAAGGCCTGAGGCTGGTTGAGGAGCGGTGCAAGCTGAAGGTGGCAGTTAGCCTTGCGCGTCATCGGCGTGATCTTGACAACGCGAAGGCTGAAGCGTCCCTCGTGGCTTCGCGAAAGGCCTGCTCCTGAGCCATTGAGGAGGCTCAAGAGGCAGACCGAAGTCGCGAGATCACGGAGAAGCGCGCGTGGGAGCTCCAAGCCTGGAGCACTTCCCTGGAGCAGCAAGTGGAGCTGTGCCAAGCTGCCCTTGCGTCGCTGAAGGGGACGCCTGTCGAAGAGGAGGAGCTCCGGAGGTGCGAGGAAGCACTAACGCTGGAGGATGCCGAGCGCAACCTCGATCTTGAGCGGTTGGAGACGAGGGAGCGCCAGGTTACCTAGGTGGAGGACGACGTCGGTGCGCGGGAGGCCTGAATCCAAGAAGAGATCGACCGCCGCGTGGCGGAAGTTCGCGCGGGCCTTGTGCGCGAGTATGGCGAGAAGTTGGAGCTCATCGAAGCCGAGGCTGCGGGCAGGACTGCCGCTCTCAGGGCCAAGCTGACTGAAGCGACGCGGCGTGCGGAGGCCACCGCAGCTACCCTAGCCACGGCGCATGCCGAGTTGGCCTCCTCCCATGCTGAGCTGCTTCTTCTCCAATGGAGGGTCGATGACGCCGAGGCCATTGCACGGGAGAATGAAGACAAGATTCACCAGCGGCAGACGTTGGAGCACATGCATGGCCCCATGCTCCAAATGCTCAGGGACATGGCCAACACGGCCCTAGGAAATATCTGTGACACGATTGCTTCGCAACCTCATGTGACCAACTACGCCGGCAATCTCCAGTTCTTCACTGACGTGGTGACGCATCTGGAGAATCGGTCTGAAAGGGCTCGCCAGCTTGTCGAGGAGAGGAGCCACAGCCTGGTCGCCCGTGCATTCTCCCGTGTCTTCAGCCACCTTCAGGATAGGGATCCTCACTTTGACTTCGATGCTGTCATTGCTCCAGTGCCCGTGGCCATTCGAGGCGACCTAGTGCAGTGGGTGGAGGACAACGTGGATGCACTTGTTCGGGCCTTCACCTCTGATGATGACGGGGTGGTAGTTGCTGCAGATGAAGGTGACGTGGTGAACGGCGGCGAAGATGGCGCCAACGACGGCGATGGTGAAGCCAGTGACAGCGATAGTGGCGGCAGCGATGCCTTCGGAGATGATCAAGAAGATGCGGTGAGCGACATGTCTGATTGATTCTGCGTCCCCCTGCTGTGTATCCTGCGCAGAGAAAACTTGGGCGTGGCCCTGAAAGTTGTAAGAGCATTTTGGGAGGGGAAGCCCCTCATGTAAAAAGGATTGTTGTCCATACATAGTTAAGAACGACGCCAAACGAACGCCATATGGTGTTACGGGCCCCGTGAAGGGTTAATTGCTGTGATTTACCTTTAGCCCGAACAAGCCTTGGGTAGGCTCGTGAGGCTTGTAACTCTCCGGGGGCCCTCTGGGGGGACCTGCTGCCCATGTGGTGAGAGCCTTGCGAGAGCGAGTGCCGGCCGTGGAATGGCATGCGCACGTGTGCTGGGCCCAGCCCCGCCCGCAAGGGGCTCGCGAGGGGGAAGCAGCTAGTGCGAATTCCAACCAGGGCAGAAACCAGAACAAGAGAAATCACGCGAATAAGACCAGACACCCCTCCCCGCATACGCAAACACAAATTTAACTTCAACTTAAATCCGAAGAGAGAAAGCTTGACCACATAAAAGGATGCGAAAAACAAAAGGCCGCGTTCGGCACCTAGTCTAGTCTTCGACGTCTTCTCACCAACGCGAAGCTAAGTGCTGCCACTGGGCGTGAGAGGGAGCCCCCGAGGCCCGAGGGCGGCTCTCCGGAGACTCCGGGGCGTGTACAGCCCCAACTCATTATTACATGAGAGTGTCACGGGCGCCGAGCTTCACATGCACTGGGCCTTCTTCACAGGTACCGGCCTTGCTTCATATCACCAGATGAGGGCCCTGCCTTGCGCCACCCTCGACCGCCATTGACGATGACCGGAGACCAAGGACGACGCCAATGGGGTAAAGGGGATGCCAGCGGTTCCCCCGACTACCACGGGTCCTCTGCCGGAGGCAGGCCTTGCGGCACCTCCCTAGCAGAGGGCCTTCCTCTGAGAAACACCTTACTCCGTGCACCATGGGGAGGGGCCTGGCTCCCGGCCCCTCTCCTGCAGCCCCCAGTGCACCCTTCCTGGCGGAAGGGAGGCTGCCGAGCTGGGCAGCCTTCCGCTGCAGTGACATGGACTTCCTACGACCCATGGTTACCATAAGCTTGCTCCTGAGAAATTAGCAGTACCCGATAGCTGCTGCCGCTGGCGCGGTTGGCGAGGCTTCCTTGAGGCTCCTGAAAGGGCTCGGTTTCTGGAGTCTCTTCCTCCCAGCCTGGCCCGAGGAACGAGCCGTGGTCTTCTTCCAGTGCAAATTCCCGGTCTACCATGTGGGGCATGTATGCCTCCGAGGCTGCCACCCCGAAGGCTTCGCTGTAGTGCCCCATGTTCCACGCGGCTTGGCTCGAATCTCCGTCTTGGGGGTGATAGGGAGGCGACCCACCCGGGCCGTAGGCGGCGACGCGCATGCACTCGCTCACCGGGGGCGGCGCTGGTGCCACTTGACGCCCGGTGCTGGTGGTAGAGCTGGTGTTGATGAAGCCTTGGGGTATGCCTGAAGGCGCACGAGCGCGGATGGTCCCGCCGTATGATCCGCTCGGGGCCGGGGGTGGAAGATGGATGCAAAAAGGAGGCGCCCCTGAAGCTACGGCATCCAGGAGCTCAACGACGCGCTCCACCAGTACGTCGCGGCCGCTCTCTTGCAGCCTGCATCATAGCAGTTCACGAGCCACCGTGAGCGCGGCCTTCATGTTCGCGTACTCCCGTCAGGTGTGCAGCGCCATGGCCGCGGCGTGGCTCGAGGCCCTTGCTGCTAATCACACCTGCCGCGGAGTGAGGGCAGGCGGCACTTGGCCGCATCGCCCGCGCCCTGCAACATTCTGCGGAGAGCGGGCTGCCTGAGGCGTGGGGTTGAGGTCACCTTGGGCAGGGGGCGCGGCGTGGGCAGGCCATTCCGCCCAACAGTTGGCGTTGGCCGTCGGGTCGCCGGACATGGATGTGATGGAGCAGCGGAACGCAGATCGACGGAAAAGAGGATTTTGGTGCACCCCTACCTGGCGCGCTAAATGTCGGATATCAGGTTCTGGCAAAACCCTTAAGGTTCAAACTATGGGGTGCGCATGAGGATCTACTCCCTACCGATCCACGTCCCAACGCTTCGCCGTGAATCTAAGCTATACGATGAACAACACAAGGGACACAAGGTTTATACTAGTTCGGGCCACTGTTGTGGTGTAATACCCTACTCTAGTGTGTGGTGGTGGATTGCCTCTGGGGTTGATGATGAAGATTACAGAGGAAGAACGGCCTCGCGAGGGGTGTTCTTGTGGTGGTGTGCTTGGAGAGGAATGGCTCCGTCTCTGCTGGCTGTAGGTGAGATCTCGATGCCTTCTACTGTGATGGCTAGCTCTATATATAGAGGCCCTGGTCCTCTTCCCAAATATTGAGCAGGAAGGGAGCCAACAACGGCCATTTTGAAGGGAGACAGCTAGTACAAGTTATCCTGACTAAAGTTGGTCTTCGACTGCCAAAGGCACTGGCGATGACGCCGTCTTGGGCTCCACGGTGACCTCCGTCCTGCCGCACTGCTGGTCTTGGTTTCGTTGCACCAATATGGCAACCTTTGCTTGATGCCTCGGTACTCCGCGCCTGCACTTGCCCTCTTTGCACCATAGAGGAAACGAGGACACTGCGCAGGCCGACGCCCACCTGGTCTTGATCGTCATGGCTTACGTCACGAGCACCTCGCGAGGTACTCCTTTCCTTGATCTCTCTGCCTCCTCCCGAGCCTGCCTGGTGAGGCCGCCCCCGAGGAAGCCTTGCATCGTCCGCCCCGCATGGCTTGGCCCCTTGTGAGGGTCTTGAGCTTGGGTTGATGAAGACGGGCCGTGCTGGGCTACCCCTTGAGCCACGCCACAGGCCACAGGCAGGCAAGTCTGGGGACGCCCGTTCCCAGAACGTCGACAGAAATCCTCAATCCATACCGTGGGGTTTGTTGTGCCATCATATGATTCGATGTTCACGGGTTTAAAACCCTTCTGGGAATTCATGTTCCATTACTTCGTCAGTGAAGCAAAGGGGGTGTGCGGCGCCTCTATATCGGGCCAAATCGCGACGTAGCTCGGATGGAGTTCATCAGTGAGTCTCGGCCCGGACGTGGTTATGTTTGTCGCGTCCAGCCGGATGGCCATTTTCGCGCATCAGGGCACGCCCCCGCAACCCATAAATTGCTTTGGTCCGACTTGCTCTGTTTTCTAGTTCATACCGCATGTCATATGTGTGTCCCTGAGCTGTTGTATTTCTGTTTTTATGGCGAGGTAGTGCGGGCTGGTGTTCGGCTCGAGGTGTCGCTTTGTCCCGGCCGTGTGGTGGCCAGTCAGTCGTATTATGCGCTAGTGGGATGGGTTCCAGCGCTTCGCCATGGAACTGTGGTAATAGTTTGCACTTGGGTGACTTTTGATAGGGCGCTCGAGGCCGTATTCCTCGGCTGCCAGGACATCAGTCCATCTATCGTTGAGAAGATCTTGATCAGCCTGAAGCTAATGCTGTTTCTTTTTCAGGATCCTTGCCATGGCTATTAGCCGGCGCTTAAAGCGCTCCTGCTCGACGGGCTCCTCAGTCACGATAAAGTCTTTGTCGCCAAGGCTCATCTCGTCCTCGGAGCGGAAGGTAGTTACTGTCCTCCGCATCTTCATTCGTGGCCTGTTCATCAGGGCCAACTCGCCCATCTTCCCGTTCGTCTTGTTCGGACATTGGCTCCACGGGATCTTCATTGTCTTCAGCGTCGTCCGGAGTGTTATTTTCTCCTGTGCCGGTACTACGGTTTTTTCCACGACGGGGTTTAGAGCGGCGCCGCTATCGTCGGCGCTTTAGCTGTATCTCAGGAGGTTTCTCCTCAACTGGATCCTTCTCATCGTCGTTGTTGTTCTCTTTTGGTGTATCCACCATGTATACATCATACAAGGAGGTGGCTGTCCAACGCCCTGTAAGCGGCGGTTGCCGTGCCTGCTCCTCTCCGGCATCATCGTCCATACCGTCGATGTCTTCGGAATCATAATCAAGTATGTTGGTTAAGTCTTCGACAGTGGCTATGCAGTGGGTGGTGGGTGGGAAACAAAATTCTCCGTCATCAGCTTCCCATTCAAGCCGGACCTAGTTCGGCTGAGATTCCCCTTATAAGGAGAGGGCTCTTAATGAGTTTAGAACATCGCCAAAAGGCGAGTGCTGGAAGATGTCCGCGGAGCTGAACTCAATGATCGATGCCCGATCAGGTTTGATGGGCACGGATGCACGCGGTTCTGAACCTATGGCCAGAGGCGAATCCGAGGTTCTGATGACACAGGGCCCACTGGAGGTTGGATTTGTGTGAAGCTCTATCACCGCTGAGTCTGTGGCTTCCGTGGCGAAGTTGAGCATCCCGTCCTCGGATGGCGTGATCTGCTCTGGATCTAGGGCCAGAGCAGTTGTAGGTGCTATCTCCTGAGCACGGTCCGATGACAGATTTAGGTCATGTTCATCGTGGTGACAGGGAGCGGCTGTCGTGGGCTCGAACCCATTGAAGATCAAGTCTCTGTGGATATCGGACACATAATTCAAGCTTCCAAATCTGACCCAATGGCCAGGGACGTAGCTGTTAATCTGCTCCAGATGGCCAAGCGAGTTGGCCCGCAGTGCGAAGCCGCCGAATACGAAGATCTGTCCGGGGAGGAAAATCTCCCCCTGGACTGCATTGTTGTAGATGATTGATGGGGCCATCAAATCTTTTGGTGACGACGCAGCGGAACTCTCAATGAAAGCACTAATGTCGGTGTCAAAACCGGCGGATCTCGGTAGTGGGTCCCGAACTGTGTGTCTAAGGTCGATGGTAACAGGAGACGGGGGACACAATGTTTACCCAGGTTCGGGCCCTCTCTATGGAGGTAATACCCTACTTCCTGCTTGATTGATCTTGATGAATATGAGTATTACAAGAGTCGATCTACCACGAGATCTTAATGGCTAAAACCCTAGGAGTCTAGCCTATGGGATTATAATCGTCCCCTATGGACTAAACCCTCCGGTTTATATAGACACCGGAGGGGGCTAGGTTTGTACAAACTCGGTTACAGAGAAAGGAATCTACATATCCGAATCGCCAAGCTTGTCTTCCAAGCAAAGGAGAGTCCCATCTGGACACGGGAAGAAGTCCTCTATCTTGCATCTTCATAGCCCAACAGTCCTGCCCATGTTAATAGTCCGGCTGTCCGAGGACCCCTTAATCCTGGACTCCCTCAATAAGCTCTCACGACCAACGAAGGGTATTCCTTCTCCCGGGAAGACCCGATCAGCCTCGGAATCCCGGTTACAAGACATTTCGACAATGGTAAAACAAGACCAGCAAGACTGCCCGGATGTGCCGACAAATCCCGATAGGAGGTGCACATATCTCATTCTCAGGGCACACCGGATGGGCCAAACATCGGGTTGGCATAGACCCTGGTTGCCCAGGGGGCGCCGGACATCGCCCGGCTCGGACCAACACTTGGAGAAGCACTAGCCCCGGGGGGGGGGGGGTTAAATAAATATGACCCTCGGGTTTATAACTCCCAAGGGAAAGGTAGTAGGTTGTTAGGAAAATGTAAAACCAAGGTTGGGCCTTGCTGGAGGAGTTTTATTCAAAGCGAACTGTCAAGGGGTTCCCATAAACCCAACCACGTAAGGAACGCAAAATCAAGGAACATAACACCGGTATGACATAAACTAAGGCGGCAAGAGTGGAACAAAATACCAGGCATAAGGCCGAGCCTTCCACCCTTTACCAGGTATATAGATGCATTAATTAAATAAGAGATATTGTGATATCCCAAAATAATCCTGTTCCAACATGGAGCAATCTTCAGCTTCACCTGCAAGTAATAACGCTATAGGAGGGGCTGAGCAAAGTGGTAACATAGCCAAACAACGGTTTGCTAGGAAGGGTGAAAATGTTAGAGGCTGACATGGCAATTTGGGAGGCTTGATAAACAAGTAATAGGTAGCACATCATAGTGATAGAATGAAGCAACTAGCATATCAATGATAGTAGTGAGATCCAGGGTAACGGTCATCTTGCCTGAAATCCCGCTAGGAATAAGAACGAGTCCATGAAGAAGACGAACGGGCAAAGACGAACCAAGCGTAGACGAACAAATCCTCACGATCGCAACAGAACAGGGACCATCGAGAAGAAGCACAACCGGAAAGAAGCAAACAACACAGTAAACACACAATACATAAACATGACATGATGCTCAACCAAGTATGATGCATGACAAGGCTATATGGTGCTACACATGGTAAGAGATGATGCATACAAGAACAACATCTCAAAGCAAGGTTAAATGAGGCTGGAAACGACATATAACAAATCCGGTAAGTCCCCATATGCAAATTTCAAAATAGGTCCAGATCTGAAAAACATTATGTTCAAGTAGTTAAATAGAAAGTTAAAATGCACCATGATGATCTACACGAAATTCTAGTCAAGTTATATATAAAGTTCATTTAATTTGGAGATACGGCCTAGAAGATATGAGCAAAACAAGTTAAACATGGCATTGATGCAAAATGCATTCAAACATCAAGCAAAAACTCTCAAAACATGGATGCAACATGATAATATTAAACTACATGCAATTCTAAGCAAGTTTCATATAGAGCATGCTCAAAATGGAGCAACGATGCAACACATCCACCCAAAACAAGATATAACAACAATCTGCCCAAAACAGCAACTAGGCACTTTACGACCATCAAAACAACATGCTACAGGAATCTTATAAGCATAAACTTGACATGCACTTCATTTACAGATAACATACTTCCAATATCATTAAGGTTCAGGTTCATAAGCATCAAGATTAAACCAATATGATCAATGCAAAATGTAACTTTATAACACATGAGCATATACATGAGCAGAGTTAATATGATGGCATGTTGGAGGCATGAAACAAAGATACTACAGCAACTATAAATAGCAACCAAGGGTATGGCATCAAACTACACATTACAAAGAGAAAACAACATCATGGCATCATATACATATAACTCATGGATTAGTGGGAACCAACATGACAAGATTGAATGTTGAAACAGTTTCAGCAAGTGTAAAACAACAACATTATCATAACATGTTTGCAAGCATGGAACAGAGGCATATGCTATCCAAAATTAACAACCATTACATGTGAACAAAGTACTCATAGCATACTGCAAATCATGTAATAGGAGCATCTCCAAAAGAGACATGGATTAATTAATATCAAGCTCACAACATAGCATTATGAAGTTAACAGAAATTTGGAACATCATTTAGGCATGTTCATGGCAATGAAAACATATACTACATGATATGTATGGGGCATCAAAAGGCATGGCTTGATAGATCATAACATATGCAACAGAACATGTCAACTAAGAATCTCAAGAATATGAACGGATTAATTGGTAGCATCAAGCAAACATGGCAATATGATATGACAAAAACAGACGACAACACATTAACAGCAAGTAGCCCACTTCACAAGCTTGATGCACTCACTACAGGGCATATCAAAATACATGGATTGCACCACCTGTAAAGATGGCATGATTATGCTCGTAAACCATGTAGACATGATGCTCAATAAAATCGCACAAAAATATATAAAAATGACAAATAGGCAAGTTACAACAGTTTTCAGCAGTTAACATCAACATGCACTTTTGCAACAGAGACTACCATGTCAATATGCAACTTAACATGAATGCAACAGCAACCTACATGTAGAGCATGAAGATAATAACAAGTGCATATCAAGATCATCATCATAGGATCAACAAAGACAAAGTTACACCACTCACAAGATGCATAAATGATGTTAACAGGCAGCAGTTTATATGACTTAGTAGTTTTGCAACGAAGATTAAGACATCAAGACTAACAGTAACATGAATGAAACTAGTCCATCATGAAGAGCACTCAACATTTTGACATAACATGCACGCAAATAGGAGCTATATGCAAGAAGTTATGATATGACAAACATGAGCACATAATATGATGATTTTCTAGAATTGGCCACAATTCTACCTCCGAGGAAAACTGGACAAAGCCAACCCGGGACGGGGTGGATCTGGGACGGGCGACGCTTGTATGGACGCATGACGGCTTTCCGGGAGGGGGTGGTCCCGGCGGCGAACGAGGGCCCGCGAGGGGACTCCGATGACGGGGACGACCCGAGGCGTCAGGATCCGGGGGCGCGGGCTCCATCCCGACCAGATCCATGACCGCCGGGGTCGGGGCGGACGACGGCGCTCGAAGGCGGCGGCTCTAGTGGCAGGGCGGCGAAGGCGGGCGGCGCGGGATCCGGCGAGGCGGGGCCGGCGGCGGTCAGTGAGGATGGGGCGGCGGCGGTCGGCGCACGGCGGCAGGGGGCGCGTGGCAGCAGAGTAGGGAGGCGCGAGTGAGGTGCGGTGGAGGGCTGCAACGGCGAGGCACGCTGGCGACGGGGCGTGACACAGGCAATGGGGAGGCCAGAGCGGGCGGCGGTGCACGGGTAAGATTCGGGCCCGCCGCGGCCCGTGGCGGGCTGGAGATGGGCTCCGCGGGCCCGACGGCGCTGAGGAGAGAGAGAGGGCCGGCGGGGTGATGTGGTAGCACGGGGTTGGACGGGGCGGCGGCGCAGACATGTTTGGCGGCGGACGGACGTGTCCGGTGGCGCGAGGAGGGAGAAGGCTAGGGTTTCGCCTGAAATTTCGGGGAAGGGGGTGTTTATATAGGCATAAGGAGCTAGGAGAGTCCAAATGAGGTGCAGTTTTCGCCCACACGATCGTGATCCAATGACGGAGAGCACGGAGGGGAGTTAGATGGGCTATTGGGTTGTTTTTAAGGGGTGCCGGGCTGCAAAGAGAGAGGGGTTTTGGTTAACTCGGTTAACCGTTGGGGCATCAAACGACCTCCAAATGGAACGAAATTTTACATGCAGTCTACCGGTGATATACCAAGACCACTCATCAACTCTCGGCCCATTCCGAGAACGTTTTTCTCCTGCTCATGAAACAAAGTCTGAGAGGGGTGATGGGTGCATGCGAGTGTGGTTGGGCTCAGAACGGACAACGGAGAGAACCGAGGGAGCCCGAACGGATGCAAGTTTTGAATAACTGGAAATGATGACATGGCAAGATGCAACACGCAAGAAAATGACATGGCAACGGCGGCGAATAACTGGAAGACATCTGGCGCGTCAAATTCGGGGTGTTACAACTCTCCTCCACTAACAAGAGATCTCGTCCCGAGATCTTAGGTACGAGACAGAAGAGAAAGAGGAAGAGATGAAGTAAGAACGCAAGAGAGAATATGAACAAAGTCGAGAGCACTTGAGTAGAAAAGAGGAATGACGAGTATGACAAGAATCAAAAGCTCATGGAAACAAGATAGACTCTGAAACCACTCCGGTTAGAAGGAGATAGACAAGGAATAAGAACATGAGAATTTTGGCAGCACTCCGGCTGAAAATGGAAGGAATAGAACATGAACTTCGAAATATGGAATGGAACTTGACGAGATGAACAACACAATGCCTCTGGAAGAATTTAAATATTGGAATGAAAAGAATGGATGAGGAACAACAACTTCCACCACGAATTTGATAGCATCCTTAGAAGGAAGAATTGAACGGAGTTGTTGAGGTATTCAACAATGAAAGGATAAGCTTGTTGTGGACTTATCAAAAACATCTCAAAACTTGAGGTGAAATTATACCACAACCAAATGTTTGAATAGCTGAGAAGAACGAAGAAATGCAAAACTCCATTTCAGAAGAAAACGGAGAATTATTTGCACTTCGAGACGCGAGAAGAAAAGATACTTGAACTCCTCCAACAAGAATCTTGATGAACTCTTGAAGAATGAATTAAATCCTTAACGAACCACCGTGAAGAACTCCGGTAACAAAAGGATGATGAGATAGAATGAAGGATGAAAGAATAAGATTAAGCCTTGCGGTGATTTAGATGGAGCTTCGCTACAAGACAAGTGAGAAACACTTGGAACTCCGGTAAAGAAAAGATGAACAACTTAGAACGGAGAGATTATTCATCATGAACAATCTCCTAAGAAAGGGATTAATCAACTATATGAATAAGAATAAGAATTACATTATGCTTATCCTCATCAAATTTAATTGATGACAAATGGATTTGGCATACTACTTATTCGCATTGGAAAAAGATTGTGGGGAGATATAGCACAAAACTTGAGAAAGTCTTCATGAACCACCGGTAGGATTGGAAATAATGAATGAATTGATATGATAATAAAGGAAAAAGAATCTGAAGGCCACCATAAGGATTCGAAAGTGACTGATGAAAGAGAATGAATCACCGGGAATATTTAGAAGAACTAAAATGCTTGAGGGGATTTAGATGCAAAAGAACAAAGAGATCACGAGCTGATTAAAGAATACTAGAAATATGCACTGGGATAATTGGATACGATAACTGGTATGATGGCCTCCGGTGAAACGAAACAAAAATCAACCCCTGAAATACTCCGGATGGGTAAGAAAGAATATCTGACAAACGGAACACTTCGAGAGGATAACATGAAACTAGAACCTCAAATCTTTGGGAGAACGGACAAGATTTAAGAGAAACTCTTCTTTGATCTTCAAATGATGACGAGAAACACCACCAAAATTGTTTAGATACTCCGGGAGAATGGGAAGCGAAGAGGTTGAGCCAACAATGAAATGATTTGAAATCGATCTTGGAAAGGCATCTGACTGATGGAATCCATTCTTATGTCACTGTTGAAAAGAATTGAAGAGTAACTCTGGAATAATTAGAAGAGTCAGGTAAGATCCTGGGAAAAGACCTGTGGGTTAGGGCCCACTAAAAGGAAAAACACCGTTGGAAAATATTGTTAAATAGATAGATGATACACCGGAACAATTGAAACATTTGAATGAGGTGACAACCTCGAATTAATTCAAATACAGACGAATCTCCTGAGATGTCTTGAGCACTCCGGAAGGATAAATTGGTGAGAGGCGAACATGCAGGAAAAACACTTTACCCAAGGAAAAGAATACTATCAACACCGAAAAAATTGAATTGAATCCATCGGAAAAGAAAAAACGATGAAGAATGTCAAATGAGACGAGAATTCACCGGTTGAAATAATTGACGAAAGGCTGAAGAGGTTCCACACGAATGAAATTGATGCTCGAATAGAGACTCAGACTCTGGGAAGAAAAGGGGTGGGAGGGCGGGAAAAACAAAGGAAACTTGGAAGGGGGAACCAACGAATAACTTGAAGAGAAAACCACTGGTTGAAATAATTGAGGAAAGAATGCAAAGGCTTCGCACGAGTAGGATGGATACTCGATTACAGACTCCATCTCCGAGAAGAAAAGGGTGGGTGGGTGGGAAAAGAAAGCAACTGAGGACGGAAAAACAACTTCGTTGAGAAAGAACTGAGGATTCATCTTACAAAAGACCAAGAGGGTTGAGTCAACTTGACGAGAGATGCACCGGATGAAAAGAACTGAGAACCAATGCTCGAAAAACCAATTGCGTGATCCTAAAGAAAATTTGAAGGGGAAGAGGAGTAAGTCCAAACACCTACATCAAGATTCCTCACCAGAGTGACGAAGGGGTTGTGGAGTAAAAAGAATTCTTACTCTCCGATATAGCTAGACTCCGAAAACAGTTTTCTTCTAGACTCGGCAATGGCCAACGACGAACAATCAAGGGGGGCTCCTATGGTCGGTCGAGGCTCTGATACCAACTTGTCACGCCCAATATGCGACTCTATCCTAAAGGAACTCGAAGGTCCCACCATGGATAGAAGCGCATATTGGAGACGCTTTTGCAAGGTGGATATCATTACATCGTACCACTGCATACAAGAGGCATACAATGTCACATGAATACAACAACATCATACATAAGAGCAACATCCGACTATGGATGAGACACAAATAGAAACTCAAATGACATCCACCCTGCTAGCCTAGGCTGTCGACCAGGAACCTATCCCCTGAACGACGAAGCATAAGAAGAACTCAAAACAAGCAAGCATCGCTCTCACGTCATGATCATCGCATTACCTGTACCTGCAACTGTTGTTGTAGTAATCGGTGAGCCACGAGGACTCAGCAATCCCATTACCATGGGTATCAAGACTAGCAAAGCTTAATAGGTATGGAATGGATAAGTGGTGGGGTTGCATCAGCATCTAAGCATGATTTGGTGGCTAACTTACGAATACAAGAATAAGATGAGAAGCTACGCAAACGGTCACAAACTAGTAATGATCAAGAAGTGATCCTGAAACTACTTACGTCCAAACATAACACAAACCGTGTTCACTTCCTAGAGTCTGCCGAGAAGAGACCATCACGGCTACACACGCGCGCGGTTGATGCATTTTAGTTAAGTCAAGTGTCAAGTTCTCTACAACCAGATATTAACAAATTCCCATCTGCCACATAACCGCGGGCACGACTCTCGAAAGTTTATACCCATGCAGGGGTGTCCCAACTTAGCCCATTATAAGCTCTCACGACCAACGAAGGATATTCCTTCTCCCGTTACAAGACATTTCGACAATGGTACAACAAGACCAGCAAGACCGCCCGGATGTGCCGACAAATCCCGATAGGAGCTGTACACATCTCGTTCTCAGGGCACACTGGATGGACCATACGTTGGGTTGGCATAGACCCTGGTTGCCCAGGGTACGCTAGACATCGCCCGTTTTGGACCAACACTTGGAGAAGCACTGGCCGGGGGGGGGGTTAAATAAAGATGACCCTCGGGTTTATAACTCCCAAGGGAAAGTTAGTAGGTTGTTAGGCAAATGTAAAACCAAGGTTGGGCCTTGCTGGAGGAGTTTTATTCAAAGCGAACTGTCAAGGGGTTCCCATAAACCCAGCCGCGTAAGGAACGTAAAATCAAGGAACATAACACCGGTATGAAGGAAACTAAGGCGGCAAGAGTGGAACAAAACACCAAGCATAAGGCCGAGCCTTCCACCCTTTACCAGGTATATAGATGCATTAATTAAATAAGATATGTTGTGATATCCCAAAATAATCATGTTCCAACATGGAGCAATCTTCAACTTCACCTGCAACTAACAATGCTATAAGAGGGGCTGAGCAAAGTGGTAACATAGCCAAACAACGGTTTGTTAGGAAGGGTGAAAAGGTTAGAGGCTGACAAGCCAATTTGGGAGGCTTGATAAACAAGTGATAGGTAGCGCATCATAGCGATAGAACGAAGCAAATAGCATAGCAATGATAGTAGTGAGATCCAAGGTAACAGTCATCTTGCCTAAATTCCCGCTAGGAAGAAGAACGAGCAATGATAGCATGGCATCAAAGTACACATAACAAGGAGCAAACAACATCATGGCATCATATACATATGACTCATGGATTAGTGGGAACCAACATGACAAGATTGAATGTTGAAACAGTTTCAGCAAGTGTAAAACAACAACATTATCATAACATCTTTGCAAGCATGGAACAAAGGCATATGATATCCAAAATTAAAAACCATGGCATGTGAATAGAGTACTCATAGCATACTTCAAATCATGTAATAGGAGAATCTCCAAAAGAGGTATGGATTAACTAATATCAAGCTCACAACATAGCATCATGAAGTTAACAGAAATCTGGAACAACATTTAGGCATTTTCATGGCAATGCAAATATATGCTACAAGACATATATAGGGCATCAAAAGGCATGGCATGATAGAGCATAACATATACAACAAAACATATCAAGTAAGCATCTCCAGAATATGCATGGATTAATTGGTAGCATCAAGCAAACATGGCAACATGATATGACAGAAACAGACTTGATAGCACATTAACATCGAGTAGCCCACTTCACAAGCATGATGTACTCACTATAGGGCATATCAAAATACATGGATTGCACCCCATGTAAATATGGCATGATTATGCTCCTAAACCATGTAGACATGGTGCTCAAAAAAAAATCACACAAAAGATATAAAAATGACAATTATGCAAGTTATAACAGTTTTCAGCAGTTAACAGCAACATGCACCTTTGCAATATAGATTACCATGTCAAAATGCACCTTAAAATGAATGCAACAACAACCAACATGTAGAGCATGAAGAGCAAAACAAGTGCGTGTCAAGATTATCATCATAGGATCAATAGAGACAATGTTACACCACTCACAAGATGCATAAATGATGTTAATAGGCAGCAGTTTATATCACTTAGTAGTTTTGCAACAAAGATTAAGACTTCAAGACTAACAGTAACATGAATGCAAACTACTCCATCATGAAGAGCACTCTGAGATGAACATTTTGACATATCATGTACGCAAATAGGAGCTATATGCAAGAAGTTATGATATGACAAACATGAGCACATAATATGATGATTTTCAAGACAACCAAAATTCTACCTCCGAGGAAAACTGGACGGAGCCAACCCGGGACGGGGTGGATCTGGGACGGGCGGCGCTTGGATGGACGCACGATGGTGTTCCCGGCCAGGGCGGTCCCGGCGCCGGACGAGGGCCGGTGAGGGGACTCCAGCGATTGGGACGACCCGGGGCGTCGGGATCCGGGGGCGCGGGCTCCATCCCAGCCGGATCCATGGCCGCCGGGGTCGGGGAGGACGACAGCGCTCGAAGGCGGCGGCTCCAGTGGCAGGGCGGTGAAGGCAGGTGGCGCGGGGTCCGGCGGCGGTCGGCGAGGACGGGGCGGCGGCGGTCGGTGCACGGCGGCAGGGGGGCGCGCGGTGGTGGAGCAGGAAGGCGCGGGCGAGGTGCGGTGGAGGGCGGCGGCGGCGAGGCACGCCGGCGGCGGTGGCGCGACACAGGCGACGGGGAGGCCGAAGCGGGCGGCGGTGCGCGGGTGAGATCCGGGCCCGCCGCAGCCTGGAGATGGGCTCCGCAGGCCCAGCGGCGAGGAGGAGAGAGAGAGGGCCGGCGGGGTGACGTGGCAAGATGGGAAGGTTGGACGGGGCGGTGGCGCGGACATGTCCGGTGGCGGACGGACGTGTCTGGTGGCGAGAGGAGGGAAAAGGCTAGGGTTTCGCCCAAAATTTTGGGGAAGGGGATGTTTATATAGGTATAGGGAGCTTGGAGAGTCCAAATGAGGTGTAGTTTTCGCGCACACAATCGTGATCCAACGACGAAGAGCATGGAAGGGAGTTAGATGTGATAATGGGCTGTTTTGAAGGGGTGCCGAGCTGCAAAGAGAGAGGGGTATTGGTTAACTCGGTTAATCGTTGGGGCATCTAACGACCTCCAAATGGAACAAAATTTTACAGGCAGTCTACCGGTGATATACCAAGACCACTTGTCAACTCTCGGCCCATTTCGAGAACGTTTTTATCCCGCTCACGAAACAAAGTCTTAGAGGGGTGACGGGTGCATGCGAGTGTGGTTGGGCTCAGAATGGACAACGGAGAGAACGGGGGGTTGGGGACCCGAACGATGCAGGTTTTGAAAAACATGTAGATGAAATGCATATGATTACATGGCAAGATGCAACACGCAAGCAAATGACATGGCAACGATGGCGAATAACTAGAAGACATCTGGCGCGTCAGATTCGGGGCGTTACATGCATGTAGTTCAAATTTGAATTATGCACATAAATGCATTGAAAACTCAATTAGTGCATAAAAATGTCCAAACGAAAACCGAAAAATCACAAAAAATTGACACAACACTCCTGTTGTTCTATGTTGACATGAGAATTTTTTTGAAAGCAATAACAGGAATGGATATCGTTTTGTCCGCAAAGGTGGGACATTCCCTACCGAAACCATCATGCTTGTTGTGAGAAGCTCTTGTTTGCGAGAAGCATATACCCAATCCTGCCCCAAATAGGATAAATTTTTTACCACGGCATGTTGATGCCGCTGCATGATAGCATGCCAAGTTTCATGAATTTCAGACGAGTTTTGGATTTACTAGAATTTAAAAACCAGGCATCTCAATGTTTTGCTCGCAATCAACGGTGCCCTGGTGTTTCAAATTCATTCCCATTTCTTGCATGGGACCTAAGCATGCACCAAAGGACACATATTTGATTTTTCAACCAATTTATATGCACTGGAGCATGTGCTTGTAGTTCAAATTTGAATTATGCACATAAATGCATTAAAAACTCAGTTAATGCATAAAAAAGTCGAAACGAACCCCAAAAAATCACAAAAATTGACACAACACTCCTGTTGTTCTATGTTGACACAAGAAATTTTTTGAAAGCAATAAGAGGCAATGGATATCGTTTCGTCCCCAAAGGTGGGGCGTTCCCTACCGAAACCATCATGGTTGTTGTGAGAAGCTCTGGTTTGTGAGAAGCATATACCCAAACCTTCCCCAAATGGGACAAAATTTTTACCACAACATGTTGATGCCGCTCCATGATAGCATGCCAGGTTTCATGAATTTCAGACGAGTTTTGGATTTACTAGAATTTAAAAACCAGGCATCTCAATGTTTTGCCGGCAATCAACGGTGCCCTGGTGTTTTAAATTCATTCCCATTTCATGCATGGGACCTAAGCATGCACCCAAGGACACATATTTGATTTTTCAACCAATTTATATGCATTGGAGCATGTGAATGTAGTTCAAATTTGAATTATGCACATAAATGCATTGAAAACTCAGATAATGCATAAAAATGTCCAAACGAACCCCGAAAAATCACAAAAATTGACACAACACTCCTGTTGTTCTATGTTGACACGAGAAATTTTTTGAATGCAATAAGAGGCAATGGATATCATTTCGTCCCCAAAGGCGGGACGTTCCCTACCGAAACCATCATGCTTGTTGTGAGAAGCTCTGGTTTGTGACAAGCATATACCCAAACCTGTCCCAAATGGGACAAAAATTTTACCACGACATGTTGATGCCGCTCTATGATAGCATGCCAAGTTTCATGAATTTCAGATGAGTTTTGGATTTACTAGTTAAAAACCAGGCACCTCAATGTTTTGCTGGCAATCAACGGGGACCTGGTGTTTGAAATTCATTCCCATTTCTTGCATGGGACCTAAGCATGCACCCAGGGGCATAGATTTGATTTTTCAACCAATTTACATGCACTGTAGCATGTGCATGTAGTTCAAATTTGAATTATGCACATAAATGCATTGAAAACTCAGTTAATGCATAAAAATTTCCAAACGAACCCTGAAAAATCGCAAAAATTGACACAATACTCTTGTTGTTCTATGTTGACATGAGAAATTTTTTGAAAGCAATAAGAGGCAATGGATATCATTTCGTCCCCAAAGGTGGGACGTTCCCTACCGAAACCATCATGCTTGTTGTGAGAAGCTCCGGTTTGTGAGAAGCATATACCCAAACCTGTCCCAAATGGGACAAAATTTTTACCACGTCATGTTGATGCCGCTCCATGATAGCATGCCAAGTTTCATGAATTTCAGATGAGTTTTGGATTTACTAGAATTTAAAAGCTAGGTATCTCAATGTTTGCGGCCGAGTGATGGTGGTAGGGTGTTTGACATTCATTCCCGTTTCTTGCATGGGACCTAAGAAGGCAACCAAGGACATATATTTGAATTTTCAACTAATTTATATGCATTAGAGCATGTGCCTGTAGTTCAAATTTGAATTATGCACATGAATGCATAGAAAACTCAGCTAATGTATAAAAATGTCCAAGCGAACCCCAAAAAATCCCAAAAAGTGACACAACACTCCTGTTGTTTTATGTTGATACTAGGAAAAAAATTGAAATCGAGAAGAGGCAAAGGATACCATTTCGTCTAGAAAGGTGAAACGTTCCCTACCGAAACCATCACACTTGTTGTGAGAAGCTCTGGTTTATGAGAAGCTTATACCCAAACCTGCCCCAAATGGGACAAATTTTTTACCATGACATGCTGATGCTGCTCCATGATAGCATGCCAGGTTTCATGAATTTCGGACGAATTTTGGATTTACTAGAATTACAAAAGGAAGTACGTCAACGTTTGCCGGAGAGCCACGGTGCCGTGGTGTTCGAATTTCATCCCCATTTCTTGCATGGGACATAAGCATAAAACCATGGACACATATATGATTTTACAACCCATGTTGGTGCACCAGAGCATGTGCATGTAGTTTAATTTTGAATTGTGCACCTGAAATGGCTAGAAAACCAATTTAATGTACAAAATGTTCAAACGAACCCCGAACAATTCCAATTCTTTTACGACACACATATAGTTGCATGTTCACTCCAGATAAAGGGTCTAGCAATTCAAACACCATCCATTGCCGCTGTGACCCCATTATGTAATTCAAATCAAGATGAAAAATCAAGTAGATCGCACACAGTTTATTATCACCAACCGTGTGAGATGCAGCACAAAATATCCTGGAGCATCGTGGGTGTATAGTACGCCTATGGAAATTTGAACCAATATTTTTGACGTTCAAAATTATCACACACGGGTTAAGCTATCTGAATCGTTTGTGATGTTCACATATCGTACATAGTTCTGAATAAGGGACCGTGTCTGATGACACTTTGTGCGCCAGTTTTTTCACTGAAGTGATTCCAAATTTTCGGCTTCCGCGGAAATATCTACCTCCCCACCCCCTCCCCCTTACCAAAAGCCACATTTCCCTGTTTCTGCCTTCCTTTCCAAGTTGAAACCTTCACTCCTTGCTTGCAGTGCCGCCTCCTCGTCGACGACCCTCCTTCATGTTGCTTGGCCTCGTCTATCTAGGCAGGTAATCCACACCCGACCCCCATCCTCCTCCTTCCACATCCCATATGCCCCGACCGCAGACGCAAGTGTGACACCTTCCACCCAAATCACCGACCCCTCCACCAAATAAGTGCCGCCCTAAGACATGGTGACGCAGTATAGCCAGGATCTCAAGGAGCATTTCGCAGCAGAGAAGCAAATCACGGCCGCATGCACGGATGAGGTCATGATGGCTGCCATTCGTGCCGACCCCCAGATCTTGGAGGAGCACCTTGCCATTTGCTAGCTATGACGGTTAAGCATGCTCGGTTTACCCATTGCGTGTGATGCTCCTGCCTTTCCTTTACAAATTCTAGTGAATTGTGCTATCTAATTTTATCATTCAATCTGTTGCTCTAGTGTATATATTCTATATGTCGTGCAGTGTGGTGCTCACTTATTAACTGTTTTGTTAATTAGTTGTCATCTTCAGTTAACTGTTTGGTTCAACTCTGCAAAGGTGATGTTCGATTCTTCAGGCTGCAATTTTGTATTGTCTTCCATGTGAGAAATAAATCAAATTTATCTTTACAAAATACATGAGCAACATATACAATTGCTATATTTCCAAGTTGTCAAGCATGCTTGGTTTGGTTATATATTGTGCAATGTGGTGCTCAGTTAACATTTGGTTCATTTGTGTTGTGGTGTTTAGTTAACTGTTTGGTTCAATTCTGCAATACAATGTTCAATAGTTGTGCGTGCATTCTGTTATTGTATACCATGTGAGGAATAAATTGAATTTGGGTGTAGTAAATACATGAGAAACAAATACAATTGCTACAATTGGCTGTAGTTAACTATTTGGCTAACTGTGTGATCTTCTATTAGGAGTATGTTATATTGTGCAATGTGGTGCTCAGTTAATGTTTGGTTCATTTGTTGTGGTGTTTAGTTAAGGGCTTGGTTCAATTCTGCAATGTGATGTCCAATTGTCGTGGGTAGAATTTTGTATTGTTGTGCATGTGAGGAATAAATCGAATTTGGCTACACTTAATACATGAGAAACATATACAAGTGCTTTATTTCCTAGTTCATATTCATGCTTGGTTTGGATAAATGGGTTGCCTAATCTGGGTATGCCTCTCTTCTCTCTCTCGGGCTATGACTTAGAAATACGGATTTTTACCTAGCGGTCGATTTGAGTCATTTCTTCCTCTTGTAGCTCCCTAGGACCATCAGTGGCAACGAATGGAGCGGGGTGGCTGAAGATCTATCTGCTCGTTGTCGCCATCAATCTCCATGCATGAAGCTCGTTGCGTTTGAATCTATGGACAGTGGGAGGAAGTTTCTGGCATGTGAAGAGAAGGTTATTGAGGGAGTCCTGGATTAAGGGGTCCTCGGGCAGCCGGACTATATGCATATGCCGGACTGTTGGGCTATGAAGATACAAGATAGAAGACTTCGTACCGTGTCCGGATGGGATTCTCCTTTGCGTGGAAGGTAAGCTTGGCGATTCAAATATGAAGTTTCCTTTCTCTGTAACCGACTCTGTGTAACCCTAGCCCCCTCCGATGTCTATATAAACCGGAGGGTTTATTAGGACAAGAATAATCATAATCATAGGCTAGCTTCTAGGGTTTAGCCTCTACGATCTCATGGTAGATCAACTATTGTAATACTCATATCATCAAGATCATTCAAGCAGGAAGTAGGGTATTACCTCCATCGAGAGGGCCCGAACCTGGGTAAACATTGTGTCCCCTGCCTCCTGTTACCATTAGCCTTAGACGCATAGTTCAGGACCCCCTACCCGTGATCTGCCAGTTTGACACCGACATTGGTGCTTTCATTGAGAGTTCCACTATGTCGTCACTGTAAGGCTTGATGGCTCCTTCAATCATCTATAATAACGCAGTCCAGGGTGGGGTTTTCCTCCCCAGATAGATCTTCGTACTCGGCGGCTTTGCACTGCGGGCCAACTCATTTGGCCATCTGGAGCAGATCGACAGCTACGCCCCTGGCCATCAGGTCAGGTTTGGAAGCTTGAATTACACTGCCGACATCCGCGGAGATTTGATTGTCGACGAATTTGAACCCACGACAGCCGCACCCTGCCGCCATGATGAACATGACCTAAATCTGTCATCGAACTATGCTCAGGAGATAGCGCCTGTAACCACTCTAGCCCTAGATCTAGAGCAGAGCGTGCCATCCAAGGACAGGAAGCTCAACCTCGCCATGGAAGCCGCAGACTCAGCGGCGCTAGAGTCGAACACAGATCTGACCTCCAATGAGGCCTGTGTTATCGGAACCTCGGACTCGTCTCCGGCCATAGGCTCCGAACCGCATGTATCCGCACCAGTTAAATCTGATCGGGCGTCGATCTTAGAGTTCAACTCTGTGGACATCTTCCAACACTCACCCCTAGGCGATGTGTTAAACTCATTAAAGTCTCTCTCCTTGTCAGGAGATTCTTGGCCGAACTATGTCCGGCTTGAGTGGGAAGCGGATGACGAAGAACTTCATTACCCACCCACCACCCACTTGATAGCCACTGTCGATGATTTAACAGACATGCTTGATTTCAACTCCGAAGACATCGACGGTATGGACGACGATGCCGGAGAAGAACAAGAACCACCGCCCAAAGGGCGTTGGACAGCCACCTCCTCATACGACATATACATGGTGGATACACCCAAAGAAAACAATGGCAAAGACAAAAAGGATATAGTTGAGGACAAGCCTCCTGGGAAGCAGCCGAAGCGTCGACGTCAGCGGCGCCGCTCTAAACCTCGCCATAGTAAAAGCAGCGATACCGGCACAAGAGGGAATAACACCTCGGACGACGCTGAAGACAATGAAGACCCTGAATCCCAGCAATGGAGCAGGACGAGCAAGGTGATGGCAAACACAGTCCGGGCCCCCTGTCTGATCACAGCGATGCCGAAGACTCCAATTATCAACCTGTCTCCGAAGAGGAGATCAGTCTGGATGATGATGCATTCTTTGTCCTGAAAAAACAATTGGAAAAAGAAAACCTCCACCAGCGACTTATCACCACCACGAGGAGCTTGAAAAAGCAGAAGCAATGGCTTAAAGCCGCACAAGATATGCTCAATGATAAATGGAACGAAGTGCTCGATACTGAGGAAAAATACGACGGTAATCGCCAAACAAAGAGCTACCCCAAACGCAAACTGCTCCCCGAATTCGACAACAATGCTATCGCGCCCATACCGCCGAATAACAATATGGCTGATCAACCAGGCCGACCACCTCACGGTCAAAATAGAGCGGCTAACAACGCTGCACACAAACCCGCACCCCCTCCCCATAAAGGAAAGGAGGTCACAACCTAGAACCAGAAACATGATTTACGTGAAGACCTGGACAAAAAGGCTGGAAGAACCAGGTCCATCTATGGATCCTGGGAACGTGTTCCTGCACAGGATCAGGGCCATCAAACCAAATATGGCGGCCACTTACCAGTTCGGAACCAACACCGAACACTACAACCGTTGGACCCACACCGCGACACAGCCAAATACAGGGGTGCTGCACACCCCCTGTGCTTCACCGATGAGGTGCTGGATCATGAATTTCTAGAAGGGTTTAAACCCGTGAATATCAACGCATACGACGGAACGACAGATCTTGCGGTCTGGATAGAAGACTTTATTCTTCACATCCACATGGCTCATGGAGATGATCTCCATGCCATCGAATACCTACCCCTCAAGCTAAAAGGACCAGCTCGACACTGGCTGAAAATCCTCCCCGAAAATTCCATTGGAAGCTGGGAAGAACTTGAGGACACTTTCATGGCCAATTTCCAAGGGACCTATGTCCGACCTCCGGATGCAGATGATCTAAGTCACATAACCAAACAAACCGGAGAGTCAGCCCATCAGCTTTGGAACCGATTTCTCACTAAGAAGATCCAAATTGTCGACTGTCCGGACGCCGAAGCCTTAGCAGCTTTCAAACAAAGTGTCCGAGACGAATGGCTAGCCAAACACATAGGCCAGGAAAAGCCAAAGACAATGGCAGCCCTAACTACACTCATGTCCCACTTTTGCGTGGGAGAGGACATCTGGTTGGCCCGTAGCAGCACCAACGATCCTGGCACATCCGAAGTCAGGGGCGGTAATGGAAAACCATGACGCAATAAAAACAAACGTCGAAACAATGAAGAAAGCCCAGACAATACAACGTAAACGCCGGATTCAGGGGCTCTAGACCCGGTCAACGGAAAAAGTCACTTAAAGGCAGCAGAGATGGTCCATCTAGCCTAGATAAAATTCTAGACAGGTCCTGCCAGATTCATGGCACCCCCGACAAACCAGCTAATCATACCAACAGAGAATGTTGGGTCTTCAAGCAGGACGACAAGCTCAATGCCGAACACAAAGGGAAGGGACCGGAAAGCAAAGATGAGGACGCATCTCGCCAGCCGAGTATGGGGGGACAGAAGAAATTTTCACCGGAGGTCAAAACAGTGAACATGATTTACGTCACTCATATCCCAAAGAGGAAGTGCAAATGCGCACTCTGAGACATATACGCCATAGAGCCCGTCGCCCCCAAATTCAACCCATGGTCGGCCTGTCCGATCACCATCGATCGCAGGGATCATCCGACTAGTATTCGTCATGGGGGTTCTGCTGCTTTAGTGCTCGACCCAATAATTGATGGATACCACCTCACCCGAGTCCTCATGGACGGCGGTAGTAGTCTCAATCTGATATATCAAGACACTGTCCATAAGATGGGGATAGACCCGTCAAGAATCAAGAAAAGCAGCACTACCTTAAAAGGAGTAATACCAGGCATAGAGGCCCGCTGCACGGGCTCTCTAAAATTGGATGTCGTCTTCGACTCTCCCGATAACTTTCGAAGTGAAGAGCTAATCTTGGACATTGCCCCGTTCCGAAGTGGCTATCATGCGCTACTCGGATGAATGGCCTTCGCCCATTTCAATGCAGTTCCGCATTATGCTTATCTCAAACTCAAGATTCCTGGACCACATGGCGTTATCACGGTGATCGGAAATACAGAGCGTTCTCTTTGTACAGAAGAATACACGATGGCTCTAGTAGCCAAAGCACGAAGCGGCCTTTTCAAGACGAGCAGCTCATCGGCCCTCAAGACCGCGGACACATCCAAACGTGTTCGGCGCACACCTACGTGTAGCAACTCAGATAAACTTGAGCTTGTTTAGCAGCCCTGCTCCCATAGATCGCCCCATAAGAAGACTGTACATGTTTTCTCGTATACATAAATATACACTCAAAATTCCTTAGGTGGCGCTGGGGGCACCCTGCATGTAAGAAATCTATAATTCGGCTTGACCCTATTCGGACTCAAGAAGCTAAAGTTCACGGTTCAGCAAAACCAACAAACTATACCCACAGCCGTACCAGATTCTTTCACCTGGTTCTTTCTTTTTTATAGATAGGCCATCATGATATACCCTTCAAGGACACTGCACAATGGAGACAAAGGCGCAGACGTGCAGCACGGCCCCATTTCAAGGTTTCTGTTTAGATTAAGACCCTGTGTAAACCTTTTTTTTCTTATTATTATCTCTTGTTGTTTCATACCCTCCTGGCATATAAAACGCCCAGGAAAGATATCGGCAGTATTTGCGAACTTACGATTCGCCGTACTAAAATGGATGTTATAGAAGCAACCAGCAGTGTGCTTTGAGAACTATGCTCTCACCACAGGCGCTCTCTCCTCACGTCGGGTCGCAGCACGTGCCTTGAATTCAGGGTTCATTACCGGGGGCTGTATCCAGCCCGGTATATATTGAAAAGTGCGAATACCTTCGGGAGTGTTCGGTGTCGCGAGTTTTGGCCTTATATGCATCAGCTCCAAATCATGTCTTTGGTCAATAGTTGGGTTTGCCTGGCTCATGTGCTTGCCACCTTACGTTCCGCTCTATCGGCTAAGGTGGTAAAGGGAGAACTACTGTGATTGTGCCCTAGTTCATCCGGATGAGCACCTCAGTAGAGAAAGCCGAAAACTGACTGTCATGATAAGGCGAGAGCTGGTCAACCACTCGATGACTCAGCGGAATCTTCGTCATTTCTCCGCATTAACGAAGGACCAGCTTCTCGGTCATGTATGTAAATGCACCATATTCGGATAAACGTGGACATACCAGGGGCTATATAGTAGGCCTACCGTCAAACTCCTATGGCTAAGTGAAAGTGTTAAAGCTCTATAGTCCGATTTCCTAGTTCGCCGCACTAACACCTCCTTAACAGACCAAGATGTTGGGTCAAGTGTGATCAAGTGCTTTTCCAAACACCCCCGCATTATACGCAAGGGGGCTGAAGCCGACGACTGCAAACTTTCAGGTTATATACATATATACATAAACGGCCGCACAAGAGGCACTAAAATACTTTACGGGCAAAAGAATAAACACATCCTTCATTATCATTAGCATTGTTTTTACAATTCGGATACATGTTATTCGAACATAATATTTTTCAAGCATTGACCCTCTATCAAGCGGGCACCCTCTAAGACTTCTTCAAAATAGTGATCAGGTGTGTCCTGACCCTCGGGTGGACCCCCTGTTGCAATATCGGTGGCCTTCATCTTCGCCCAGTACGTCTTCACATGGGCAAGGGCCATATGTGCACCTTCTATGCACGTTGTCCGCTTGACAGCATCGATATGCGACACCGCACGAACAAGTTGTTGCACTAAACCAAAATAACTATTCACAGTTGGTCCCTCAGGCCACAGTAGGTCCATGACAGCCTTCAAGGCAAGTCTGGATATCCTGTGGAGCTCGGCCCATTCGGCCATCTGTTCATTCAACAACAATGGATGCCTTGGCATGCGAAACTGCGACCAGAAAAGACGTTCCGCTTCATGGCCTTCTTGGGTTTGGAAAAACTGCGTCGCATCAGAAGCACTCTTCGGCAAGTCCAAATATGCGTCCAGAGAACTCCACATTCGATATAGCGGGGCATACTTCGGATCGCCAAACTTACGTAATAAAAAGGGCTTCCTAGCCGCAATATCCCCGGCTTGCCGGGTCTCCTCCCGAGCCGCTCTGGACTTTGACCGGATTTCCTTTGCCACTTGTTAGGCCTTCTCAAGGTCAGCCATTTTTTCTTTGTTCTCTTTCTCGAGAAGTGCATACTGGCTAGCGTCATCCCTTAGCTCAAGCGCCATGTTGGATATTCTCTCCTCACTCAGGCGATGACCAGCCTGTTCGGCTTTTAATTCACCAACTGCCTTCTTGGTAGTCACGTTGCTTATCCTGGCTTGCTCATTGGCCCGGGCAAGCTCAGCTCGATGGGTCTCCACGGCGGCAGGACCATCTGCAGTCAAGCATATTATAAATCCCAGCATCACGCTCCTATTTATACTCACAGACCGCCCAAAAGACATTCCTTGTGCCTCGTAAAGCCGCTTGTTCATGAGTGTGATGTCATCATCTGCCACATCAAGTTGCTGCTTTAGTTTGGCAAATTCGGCAGCCCGGGCAGCGGCCGGGCTGCATCCACCTGCGTACAAATTAGCACAATTATTACCTGAGCTTATTTATCTTTTGATCCTCTTATTGCCCCGTTCAGAGGGCAACCAGAGTGTCTAGGGCTATTATCTATACACAGTGCACCTTGCGTTTACGGTACAATAAAAAAATGTCACATTACGTACCTCAAGGCTTCATTCAATTCGCTTTTTGCGGACAAAATTCTCTCAATCACCGTACCTATTAAGGTACGATGTTCCTCTGAGATAGGCGCTTGCCGCAAAAGACCTGTCCATATGTCCGGCTATATATCGGATAGTCCGCGGTTTTTGTTGTTGGTCTCTCTAGGAGCCGAACACCCCAGACCTCGGGCGGCCGAAGAGTCATCTTCTGGCCTTGTCCTCCTTCGCGGATCGGGAGAGATCCTCCGGGACGACACCTCGGGGTCGTCCGCCTTATGGGGCGGGGAAGTATGAGGTGGCGTTTCGCTCACCATCATCTCCAGAAGAAGATCCCCCGAGGACGAAGATTGTTGAGGGAGGCTGTAGGCCAAACTGCAACACATACGTTTCAGATATTACCCCCACAAATAAGAAAAGAACGGGATATGCTTATTAAATACATTTGTTCACTTACGGTTCGGCTAAAGGCTGGCCCCCCTTGTGGGCACTGTGCGGCACTATCGCCTCCTGAATTCGGGCCCCCTGATAGGGATTTCTTCCCTCGCTTGGAGGCCTCTGCCTTCAGGTCTTCGGGGGCGGCTCTCTTATTCCCGTGGGGGGAGGGAATGTTAGATTCTCCTCCCTGTTCATCCTCCATCACGGGAGTTCCGATTTCCCCGGATATGGTATGTGACATACATCCGGTATGAAGGCCACTTTTTGTTGGAAATATGCCCTAGAGGCAATAATAAAATGGTTATTATTGTATTTCCTTGTTCATGATAATTTTCTATTGTTCATGCTATAATTGTATTAACTAGAAACCGTAATACATGTGTGAATACATAGACCACAACATGTCCCTAGTGAGCCTCTAGTTGACTAGCTCGTTGATCAATAGATGGTTATGGTTTCCTGACCATGGACATTGGATGTCATTGATAACGGGATCACATCATTAGGAGAATGATGTGATGGACAAGACCCAATCCCAAGCATAACACAAGATCGTGTAGTTCGTTTGCTAAGAGCTTTTCTAATGTCAAGTATCATTTCTTTAGACCTTGAGATTGTGCAACTCCCGGATACCGTAGGAATGCTTTGGGTGTACCAAACGTCACAACGTAACTGGGTGGCTATAAAGGTGCACTACAGGTATCTCTGAAAGTGTCTGTTGGGTTGGCACGAATCGAGACTGGGATTTGTCACTCCGTATGATGGAGAGGTATCTCTGGGCCCACTCGGTAATGCATCATAATAATGAGCTCAATGTGACTAAGGAGTTAGTCACGGGATCATGCGTTACAAAACGAGTAAAGAGACTTGCCAATAACGAGATTGAACGAGGTATTGGGATACCGACGATCGAATCTCGAGCAAGTAACATACCGGTGGACAAAGGGAATTGTATACGAGATTGATTGAATCCCCGACATCATGGTTAATCCGATGAAATCATCGTGGAACATGTGGGAGCCAACATGGGTATCCAGATCCCGCTGTTGGTTATTGGCCGGAGAACATCTTGGTCATGTCTGCATGGTTCCCGAACCCGTAGGGTCTACACACTTAAGGTTCGGTGATGCTAGAGTTGTTTTGGGAAATAGTATGTGGTTACCAAAGGTTGTTCGTAGCCCCGGATGAGATCCCGGACGTGACGAGGAACTTCGAAATGGTCCGGAGGTGAAGATCGATATATTGGAGGAAGGGTATTGGAGTCCGGAATTGTTCCGGGGGTACCGAGTGACGACCAGCATGTCCGAAAGGGGTTTCGGAGGCCCCGTCAAGCGTTGGGGGGCCTTATGGGCCAAGGGGAGGGGGCACATCAGCCCTTAAGGGGCTGAGCGCCCCTCCCACCCCATCTCACGTAACTTGGAGAGGTGGGGGCGCCTCTCCTAGGGCAGCCACCCCTCCCGGCTTGGGAGGCAAGTTTCCTAGGGGTGGGGTAACCCAAACCCATCTAGGGTTTCCCCTGTGGCTGCCGCCCCTCCCCTAGGGAAACCCTAGGGTGCCTCCTCCTCCTTCCTTCCCCCTATATATAGTGAGGGAGAGAGGGGTCAGCCGTACACCTTCCCTAGCGCAGGCCCCTTCCTCCTCCAACTCTTCCTCCTCCGTAGTGCTTGGTGAAGCCCTGCAGGAATACCACAAGCTCCACCACCACGTCGTCGTGCTGCCGGAGCTCTCCCTCAACTTCTCCGCTCCTCTTTCTGGATCAATAAGGAGGAGACGTCCTCGGGCTGTACGTGTGTTTAAAGCGGAGGTGTCGTCCGTTCGGCGCTAGACCGGATCTTCCGCGATTTGAATCGCCGCGAGTATGACTCCATCAACCACATTCTAGTAACGCTTCCGCTTAGCGATCTTCAAGGGTATGAAGATGCACTCCCTCTGTCTCTCTTGTTGCTAGTATCTCCTAGATTGATCTTGGTGACACTTTAAGTGCATCTAGTTCCACCCCTAGTTGGTTTTGGAGTATTGATGACAAACCTGGTTGAGGGACTAATGTGTTTGTGAGAATTGCAGGATAACATAGGTAGTCCCTCATTGATTCGGTTTACCTACCGGAGATGACCCCTAAAAATGTGTGAAGACATTGAAGACAATGGTGGTCTGTGAAGCTATTCATGTTGAAGACTATGACACGAGAAGAAATCGAGTGAACACTATGGACCGCGAAGACTTAGTTGTTTTGTTGCTTCCTTTTATTCCCTGTTGAGTCATAGGAACCACCGCACTATCAAGTGGGGTCCAAGTGAACAAAGTCGGAGTGACTGAAGTGATGCTCAACCAAATCCTATGTCTTCGAGCAAAGACAATGAGAGCAAATCTTATCCAGAGTCGAATGAGTCAGCTTTACTTGTAGCCCAAGTCAAGCTGTCGCGTGTGTTTGAAATCTGACCGTTGTGACATGTGTCAGTTCCTTAGTGACCCAGGGTCATTTCGGACAAATCAGGTCGGGTTGCCCAGTGGATATAAATAGCCCACCCCCTACACCATAAATTGGTGGCTGCTCAGAGTTAGTACATGACTTTTATCGTTTGAGAGCAACCCATCGCCAAAGCTTTTGAGAGAGAATCCTTGCAAGGACAAAGCCCAAACCACCCAGAGCCCAAAGAGTGTTTGGCATCACTGAAGTAATTCTGTCCGCGTGATCTGAAGACTTGTTACACTTGAGGACTGTGAATCCTCCAGCCGGTTAGGTGTCATGTTCTGAGCATCCAAGAGTCATTGTGGATTGCCGGTGAACGAAGTCTGTGAAGGTTTGGAAGTCTACCTTGAAGACTTACCAGAGTGATTGGGCGGGGACTAGGTGTCCTTAGCTCAAGGGAATAAGGTGAAGACACGGTCTTTTGAGTTGAATCTCAGCCTCCCTAACCAGACATACAGTTGTCACATCAACTGGAACTGGTCAAACAAATCTCTGTCCTCTCGAAGCCACTGGTTCTATCTCTCACTTCTCTTTACTTACAGTTTGTCTTCGTGAAGTCATTGCCTGCTTGCATTATCTGTTTGACTTCACTGTGTGTCTACTTGTTCTGTTTGGTTTCATACTATGTTCCATCTTGATCCATACTGCCTAGCTGCTGATAGTCTTCGTCCTTTCACTTCATTGAATACTTGACTATGGCTTGTCTAGTGTAGTCAACCTTCCGATGCATACGAATAGTGTCATTTCTATTATTTGTGTTTGAAACTCCCATGCTTTGAAGACCTCCATAAAAATCACTTATTCACCCCCCTCTAGTCGATAACTAGCCCTTTCAATTGGTATCAGAGCAAGGTACTCCCTTGTTCTATGTGATTCGGTTTAACCACCTGGAGTTTTAGCTATGTCGACTGCAAGGATAATCAAAGTCTCTGCTGCGTGCCCCATCTTCGATGGCACTGAATATCCCTACTGGAAGAATAGGATGCACATGCATCTTGAAGCCATTGATGTCGATCTATGGTATGTCGTCAAGAACGGCGTTCCCAAGACTGGTGAAGGTGTCACCCCTGCTGATGTCAAGAAGTTCATTCAACTAGACTCCACTGCCAAGAACATCATGTGTGGTCATCTGACCAAAGGACAATATGGCCGTGTGAGTGCTCTAGAAACATCGAAGGTAGTCTGGGACTGGCTCTCCAAGGTCAATGAAGGCGTCTCAACTCAGCATGATCAATGGATCAGTACTCTGCGCAACCTCTTCAACCACTTCAAGGGACACGACAATGAGAACGTCCATCTCACATTTTATCGCCTCACTGATATCACAAATGAGCTCCAAGCACTCGGCGCCACTGAGATTACGAAGCATGAATTAGTGAAGACACTACTGAGATCTCTTGACAGCTCATTTGACACCTTAGCCCCGATGATACAAGAACGCCCTGACTTCAAGACTCTCGATCCGTCTGAAACACTTGAGAGGCTCAACACACATGAGTTCCAGCTATCTGAGAAACGAGATATCTATGGCCCCAACTATGGCCGAACTCGCGCTTTGAAGGCAAAGGCTGCTGCTTCCTCATCTGAAGAAGAATCTGACTGCAGTTGTGGTGATCCTAAAGACATTGGAAAGGAGCTTGCTATGCTTGTGAAGAAGTTACAGAAATTCACCAAGCAGAAAAACTTCAGAAAGTCTTCACAATCCAGCTCAAGGAATGATGAAGCATCCACCTATGACCACAAGAAGAGAACCTACCACAAGTGCAAGAAACCTGGTCACTACATCTCCGAGTGTCCACAGTGGGACAATGAGAAGAAGAAGAAGAAGAGCAAAGAATATGATTTTGATGACAAGAAGAAGAAGAAATCCTCAAAGTATTCTTCCAAATCTTCTTCCAAGTCTTCATCACACAAGAAGAGCTCATCTGGCAAAGCTCGTGCTTTTGTTGGCAAGGAAATGGATTCAGAGGAGGAGTCTGCTTCTGAGGAGGCGGAGGTAGAGTCTGAGGAGGAGTCCGACTCTGGTGTTGCGAGTATGGCTCTAGCTATAGCCTACGTCACCAAGTCCATCTTCAACACTGAAGATAATGGCTCCGTCACCAATGCTGATGATAATGACAAGGACGACTCGCCTCCCACCTACTGCTTCATGGCACGTGGTGCCAAGGTAAAATCACGCGATGCTTACTTTCAAACATCCAGTGAAGATGACTCTGATGGTGAATCCAAACCTAGTTACAAAACACTTGCTAAAATTGCAACTGAACAACAGAAAGATATGGAACATACACAAAAACTGTTAGAAAAAAGCAATAACCTGTTGGACGCGGAAATGACCAAGTCTCAGTCCTTAATTGAAGACACCAAAAATCTTCATGTTAAGTACCAGGAACTTGAAAGTCGTCATGAAACGCTCATGACAACTCATGAAAAGCTTTCCTACGATTATCTTCAAAGGAAACAAGATCTTGAGAAATTGAGAGTGATTCATGAAGATCTTCAAAAAGAGAATGTGTCACTTCGCGCTCAATAGATCAGTCCCGCTCAGGAAGGATATGAACCACCATGTCTAAAATGCATTGAGCGTGATAACGATGCCTCTGTTGCTGAATGTTCTACTACTGCTACTGTTGCAATATCTTCAACTGCTGATGTGGTAACTAACCCCTCTGCTGAGGATACCACTACTATTGCTGATGAGAATGCCAGGTTGAAGACACTGCTTGAGACAGGGATGTACAAAAGTCTCAAAGGGCATCAGACATTATGTGTGTCCTCAAAAAGCAGTTTCTGAACCGAAACCCTAGGAAAGAGGGTGTTGGGTTCGAGAGGAAAATGAATGTTGATGGGTCGTACTGGAAGCCTGAGCAGTACCCAAAACCACATGGGTTGCTGCAAAGGAACCTGTAGTAGATCCATCCACCTTATGTGGTTTCACTTGTGCTAACCCTATTATCATTGATGAATCCTTTGATGCAAACTATAAACCGTTTAAGAATCAGAATGGCGAAGTGTTTGCCAGGTATATTGGTACTAACTGCTGGAATGGGCCACCTATGAAGAAGATATGGATACCCAAAAGTGGTCTTGAGAATCTTCTAGTGAATGTCATCATGACACCACCTGTGAAGAAGACAAACCCTATACCAAAGGCTTCATATGGTCCAAAAGCTTCATACAGACCGAGGACTCATTTGAGTCACCCTATGTCAGTGTACAAAAGTAGGGGCTCTGCTTTTGACCCCTCTACTTGTGTGCGGGTAGTTAGAGCCTCCCGCCATGGCCACGCATCACAGTGCAGGAAGGGGAAGCCGGAGAGAAGCC